>NC_083410.1:103338800-103638800 GCF_020745735.1 Hemiscyllium ocellatum
TTCAATACATTACATTGAAAAAATGGATAGAGGGATAGAGGGCCAACATTATCATCATCATCAAGTGCAGAAGTGGATGGTTGTGGTTGACTGTCTTCTGACTGTTGCTTGGGGGTTGGTTTTGATTTTGTGATATGAAGGTCCAAGATCAAATTAGATAGGCAAGTGTAAGAGGAATGCAATCCTGCAGGAATTATACAGGGCTTCTACAAGAATTATATAAGAATATTCTTGTCTCAGAAGGAGAGCAGTGAGCATTCACTTGTTTAATGTATGAGATGAAGCTGCTCACTGTATAGTACAGTGCCACTTACATGCTCTGTTGGGCAGCTAACATCACTGCATGCGCAGAACAAAATGTGTGAAACGATAGACAATAGGTGCAGGAGTAGACCATTCTGCCCTTTGAGCCTGCACCACCATTCAATATGATCATGGCTGATCATCCTTAATCAGTATCCTGTTCCTGCCTTATCTCCATAACCCTTGATTCCACTATCCTTGAGACCTCTATCCAACTCTTTCTTAAATGAATCCAGAGACTGGGCCTCCACTGCCCTCTGGGGAAAAGCATTCCACACACCCACCACTCTCTGGGTGAAGAAGTTTCTCCTCATCTCTGTCCTAAATGGTCTACCCTGTATTTTTAAGCTGTGTCCTCTGGTTCGGGTCTCACTCATCAGCGGAAACATGTTTCCTGCTGCCAGAGTGTCCAATCCTTTAATAATCTTATATGTCTCAATCAGATCCCCTCTCAGTGTTCTCAACTCAAGGGTATACAAGCTCAGTCACTCCAGTCTTTCAGCGTAAGGTAGTCCCGCCATTCCAGGAACTGACCTCGTGAACCTACACTGCACTCCCTCAATAGCCAGAATGTCTTTCCTCAAATTTGGAGACCAGAACTGCACACAATACTCCAGGTGTGGTCTCACCAGGGCCCTGTACAGCTGCAGAAGAACCTCTTTGCTTCTATACTAAATCCCTCTTGTTATGAAGGCCAGCATGCTATTAGCCTTCTTCACTACCTGCTGTACCTGCATGCTTACCTTCATTGACTGGTGTACAAGAACACCCAGATCTCTCTGTACTGCCCCTTTACCTAAATTGATTCCATTTAGGTAGTAATCTGCCTTCCTGTTCTTGCCACCAAAGTGGATAATCATACATTTATCCACATTAAACAGCATCTGCCATGCATCTGACCACTCATCTAATCTGTCCAGGTCAGCCTGTAATCTCCTAACATCCTCCTCTCATTTCACCCTGCCACCCAGCTTAGTATCATCAGCAAATTTGCTAATGTTATTACTAATACCATCTTCTATATCATTAATTGCCACTGGAATCGTGCTATTGCCAACAGAGGTAAGCGTTCTCAAAAGTACGTTCCAAAATTCTTCAGCAATGTTATAGCCAAATAGCACTGCCAAAACACCCTTTATACAAAAACTATCTGTCACGTTATGAAGCAAGTAATGTTCAGCTTTATGCAAATTACAGGTAGCCCTTGACCGTCATGGTTTTGATTAGCACAATTTTGCCTTGCTACTTATGATTTCAGAAACATGTGCCTGATTTGTGATGACACAGTTCTCACCCGGTTGTTTCAAAGACAGCACTCCTGAATAAGTTTCTCCTTGTTCAGCTCTTTTTGGATATTGCCGAGAGTGTGGTGCTGGAAAAGCACAGCAGGTCAGGTGGCATCAGAGGCACAGGAGAATCGACATTTCGGGCAAAAGCCCTTCATCAGGGCAGCTGATGAAGGGATTTTGCCTGAAACATCGATTCTCCTGCTCCTTGGATGTTGCCTGACCTTCTGTGCTTTTCCAGCATCACACTCTCAACTCTAATCTCCAGCAACTGCCGTCCTCACTTTCGCCTCTTTTTGGCTACTGCCTGCCTAAATAAGGGCTGGAGAACTGACCCCAATGGCAAGTAAACTTCCCCCTCCGAAGCGGCAGAAGATTACCCTGGTAATCCTCAACTTTTTCAGCTTCCAGTGTTGTAGATACCATGGGTGAAAACTCATGGACTAAAAAATCCTAATTCCAGGGATTAAATCTCATAACCTCCCATCTCCAGATAAGCAAATGTTCTTGAAGCAAGAAGCAGTCAAAGGAATTTAATGTTGCATATTTTCATGTCAATTTTGCTGACGTTCTTATGAACTTTATGCTTGTATTTTGTACTTCTGTATAGGAGTGTAACCCAATCATTTGCACAGCTTTCTATGAGAAGGCATGTTTTCAGTAACATGGTGGTTTTCTGAATGTAACTACTGTATTGATCAAGGATCAATTATATTCTCTTGCAGAGTCATTCAGCCATAGAGTCACAGAGGTCTACAGCATAGAAACAGGCGTTTTGGCCCAACTTTTCCATGCCATCCAATTTTCACAACTTAAACGAGTTCCTGCGTTTTGGCCTATATCCCTCCTTTAGCTATTCCATCTGTGTACCTGTCTTAAATGTTTCTTCAATGGTGGAACTGTGCTCACTTCCACCACTATCTTTGGCAGCCCGTTCCAGACACTCGCCATGCTCTGTATGAAAAAATTGCCCCTCTGGATCCTTTTATATCTCTACCCTCTCACCTTCAACCTGTGCCCTCTAGTTTTAGACTCCCCTACACTGGGGAAAAGCTGTCAGTTAGCTATGCCTCTCGTGATTTTATAAACCTTTGTCAGGTCACTCCTCAGTCTCCTACACTCCAGGGGAAAAACAATCCCAGTCTATCCTCTCTTTATAACTCGAACCTTTCAGTCCAGTTAGCCTCCTAGTAAATATTTTCTCCACTCTTTCTAGTTTAGACTTGATTGGATTTTTTGTTGCTGCATTAAAAATATAGCCAAATGCCATTAAGAGTGAGATCTTGAGTAGCCTTTATTAATGAGTTCAACTTGACTTTTAATGACTGATTTCAGGATAGTATTCTCCAATAGACCTCAAAATGTTAACTCTCCTTCTCTCTCTCCACAGATTTCATTTTCATTTCATAGATTCCCCACAGTGTGGAAATTGACCCTTCACCCAACAAGTCCTCACTGACTCTCTGAAGAGTAACCCATCCAGACCCATTCCCCTACTGCTCTACATTTACCCCTGCCTATTGCACCTAACCTATAGAATTCCTCCAGCATTCTTTGTGCTTGTTTCTCAGCTTCTGTCCTGCAAAGCCTTAGAGAAGAGATAGATGAGAAGAGATTTGAGCATGGTATTCAAAATGCTGGATGTATCACATGAGGTATCTGGACAGATCCAGGCGGTGACGGAGGGCTCAGGAAAGGAGCAAGAAAGCAAATTCACAGAAAGAAGGCAATTAGCAAAAGAAGCCCTAGCATCAAGTCACCATTCTGAATGGAAAGGCGTTGGAATACACTACCTGAGACTTTAATGGCCGTTAGGTTCAATTAAAGCATTCAAGAGGAACTTAAGGTGTTATCTGGAAAGGAGGAGTATTGAGGTGAGAGAGCGAAGGTATGGGGGTGGCACAAGGCAAATTGCTTCCTCAGAGAGCTAGCACAGACACGATAAGGTTGAATGGCCACCTACCACCCGAAGAAGGGCTTATGCCCGAAACGTCGAATCTCCTGTTCCTTGGATGCTGCCTGACCTGCTGCGCTTTTCCAGCAACAAATTTTCAGCACCTACCATGTTCTAACTGTTTCATGAGTCTATTATTGCATTTTAACTGGCTGTAAGCATTTTACCTATTTCCAGTGAGGTACCTCTTATTTATTTAAACTCTGGAGAACGTGGACCTATTTTCTTCAATCTTTCCCCATGGAATGCCACTTTAATCACAGAACAGCCCTTCATTGCACCCTCACCTCATGAGTCTTTCCTTCCCTTTAGCAAGGAGACCAAAACTAAAGATAGCTGAAAATGTGTTGCTGGTTAAAGCACAGCAGGTTAGGCAGCATCCAAGGAATAGGAAATTCGACGTTTCGGGCATAAGCCCTTCATCAGGAAACTAAAGATAGGTTGGCCAGATATAAAGAGCCGCGCTTGAAGACATACAGGAGTATATGCAGTAGCTGCAACATCTCTGGAGTAAATTGAAGTAAGTATTAAAACCGAGCAAACATCCAAAAGTGTAAAATAATTAGTGAAAGCATAGGTCAATGAAGAGTAAGAGAAACTGTAAAATAAAGTAGAAATTTAAAGAAGTTTTAGAAATTAGCTTTAAACTGCACAGGCACGGTTGTCATTTATGATTGTATTATTGGTGTCAGCAGATCGTTTGTAAAAATATGTGATTCGCGTTTCCAGTATACTTAAGGAGGCCGTCCCATTCCAAAAATGGTAGCAATCTAGCAAGCATGGAAAAATCCCTCAATCCTCCCCTGACTGGCTTTTTTTAACAAGTTGCCCAACCCTTCCACTGGGATGAAATCCCACTCTAAATAACGGGGGACTCTCAGCGCTTCTGGCCAGCTTAAAGATGGAAAAGATTGATCAAATGCTCATAGAAGCTAATTGAAGTAGCAGAGAAAGAAGGAAGGCCACTTCTACCTGCTGGGATCATTACTGCTGGGCCCAATCGAGTTATGGTCTTTGAAAGGAAAGGAAGTCAGAGAGATTAGAAAACACAAAGTAAAATCCAAGGGGGAGCGTTTGCCAACAGTTAGCAGAAGATATAATACACATGTTCATTTGCGAAATTACTAACTGTGTAAAAATGGAGGGTAATCCTTTCTTTTCTTAGTTCAAAACAGCATAAATAAAAGTGCTCTGTCCATATTTCCCTTACATAATCTTTTTAACAGTGGAACTATAGGGAAGGTTGACATTTTTCCAGATGCGTATAAAGAGGAACAATTTTGTTAATGCTTTATGAATTCTTCTATTCATGTAAAAGGTTACATCTGTGCTGTTGCTCCCATTAACTACCTTGTGTTGAAAAGAGTTACAGTAATTTTATTAAATTACAATACAGATGCCATGAATCATATTGAATGAGGTCAGGCAGCATAATTTATTCTCCTATGAGGTAGTCAATAATAAGAAATTAAACACAGCTGCCTCCTTTAAGGTTTCACATATTTTAATTATAAATCATGTTTTTGTTCTTACAGAAAATTAATAGCACAAAGAGCCTGATCTCAAAATCACGAATCGACAGATTAAAACTCTGGCAGTTTGAAAGATTTGGGTAAGAGCTTAACACTTGGCTCAGAGGGTTCAACATGAACTTTCCTTTGTTGGTGGTTAGCTTCAGGATGACACCATAGGCTGAGCGCATGGCCTGAAATTCAGGCTCGCATGATGTCATTCATCATAGAGAGAGAGGAAAGAGACGTCATCATCAGGCACTCACTCACACACACATACACACACAGGCTCACACACTCGCATACACACAATGTACACGCACACTGACACACTCACACACACACACCCACACACACACTCACCCTCATTCACACACACACACTCGCAACACATTCACACACACAAACTCATACACGCACACACTCATACACACACACACTCACATGCACACACTCGCATAAACATGCACATACACACACAAGCACACACACTCGCACACATACTTGTACACACGCACCTGCACACACAAACACACACACACTCGTATACACACACATGTATACACAAACTCACTCCCGCATGCACTCCCGCACACACACACATGCGCACATATACACATAAACACACACATACATGTGCGCACACATGTACACACACACATGCATATACACATTCACACATCCACACACATACACACACACACATATACAAGCATGAACACACACAGACACACACACACATACACATACACACACACACACGCGCGCACACACACTTCCTTCAGCCTTGGGTGACTCTCTGTTGGAGTGTGCACATTCTCTCTGTGTCTGCGTGCATTTCACCCGGGCACTCTGGTTTCCTCCCACAGTCCAAACATGTGCATGTTAGGGTGGATTGGCCACGGGAAATTGTCCCTTTGTGTCCGGGAATGTGTAGGCTAGATGGATTAGGTCTGGAAAATGCAAGATTTCCAGGATAGGCAAGTAGGATGGGTCTGGGTAGGTTGTTCTTCGAAGGATCAGGTAAACTCAATGGGGCGAATAACCTGCTTCCATACTGTAGGGATTCGATGATGATACAACTGCTCCACCCCTATCGTCACAGTTGAAAAAATTATAGGAAGGTACAGAACATCGCATGGCCAGGATGTGTGCAATCCAAGAAAATGAAGATTTGCATTTATATAGCAACTTTGTGTGAGCATGGGGCGTTTCAAAGCAGCTTTCCACCAAAGATGCATTTTAGAGGTGTGGTCACTGGTGTCACGTAGGGAAGCATCAGCTGATATTAAATGCAGTTAGCTCTGACAGGCATTAATTTGATAATGGGGTAAAAAATGAGGTCTGCAGATGCTGGAGATCACAGTTGAAAATGTGTTGCTGGTTAAAGCACAGCAGGTCAGGCAGCATCCAAGGAATAGGAAATTCGACGTTTCGGGCATAAGCCCTTCATCAGGAATCCTGATGAAACTTTCCTGATGAAGGGCTTATGCCCGAAATGTCGAATTTCCTATTCCTTGGATGCTGCCTGACCTGCTGTGCTTTAACCAGCAACACATTTTCAACATTAATTTGATAATGACCAGATATACAGCTTTTGTGTGTGCATGATGAATAAGGAATAAATATAGGCCTGGCTCTGGGATAACTCCCATGCTGCTCCTCACACTTGTGCTATGGGATTTTATTTTTATATCCGCCCAGCAAGGGTATTAATGAAACACCTCATCCAAAGGATGGCAGTTCTGACAGCATTGAATCACAATAACTAAGGGAGTAAGGTTATGTATTACAACTTGAAAACAAAGCAGGCTGCTACAAAAAGTAGGGTTAAGGCAAGAGACATTGAACTGGTAGTACGGGTTTCTGATGGAATGAGCTGGGTGAATGGCTTGTACTAAAGGCTCATGTATAAAGCGTTAGACTGAGATTGGTCAGAGGATTCCGAATCTTTGGAATTCTGGAACTCAGAAAGTTGTGGAAGCTCATCCGCTATGGATATTCAAGACAGGGATTGCTGACTGCTTGGGTGCTATGGAAGGTAAGGGGCATGGGGGTCATGCAGGATTTTGGGATTGGTCACGAAAATGATTGTTTCATGTGTTAGAACAAAGAGAACAAAGAAAATTTACAGCCCAGGAACAGGTCTCCAATCCTGAGCCAATCCAAGTCCACTGTCACCCAATTCCTAAGCAGCTGTATCCCTCTGCTCCCCACCTACTCATGTATTTGTCCAGATGCATCTTAAATAAATCTACTGTGCATGCCTGCCTCTACTACCACTGCTGGCAACACATTTCAGACACCTACCACCCTCTGTGTAAAATACTTGCTGCGTGTATCCCCCTTAAACCTTTCACCTCTCACCTTAAAAATGTGACCTTTTGTTATTGAATCCTTCACCCTGGGAAAAAGCTTGTCTCTATCTACCCTGTCTATACAATAGACAATAGACAATATAGACAATAGGTGCTGGAGTAGGCCATTCTGCCCTTCGAGCCTGCACCACCATACAATATGATCATGGCTGATCATCCTTAATCAGTATTCATGATTTTGTAGACCTTGTGGCTTCTTATTGCTGTTCTTATTGGGCTGCACAGTGGCACAGTGGTTAGCACTGCTACCTCACAATGCCAGAGACCCAGGTTCAATTCCCGTGTCAGGTGACTGACTGAGTGGAGTTTGCACGTTCTCCCTGTGTCTGCGTGGGTTTCCTCTGGGTGCTCTGGTTTCCTCCCACAGTCCAAAGATGTGCAGGTCAGGTGAATTGGCCATGCTAAATTGCCTGTAGTATTAGGCAAGGGGTAAAGGTAGGGGTATGGGTGGGTTGCGCTTCGGCAGGTCGGTGTGGACTTGTTGGACCGAAGGGCCTGTTTCCACACTGTAAGTAATCTAATTTAATCTTATTGCTTCAAGTACAGAAGGATATAATTGTGGTCTTCCTTTCTGTGCCTCTTCTTTGCTGCTGTATCTTGCTCTGTTCAGTCACCCTATGACCTTTGTGTCTTTGCATATTATGATCTGCTGTACTGCACGCAAAACAAAACTTTTCACTGTACATAGGTACACGTGACAATAATAAATCAACTCAAATCAAGAACGAGCTATTTAAGTTATTGAAAGCAAATTTAAAAATCGCACAACACCAGGTTATAGTCCAGCAGGTTTATTTGGAAGCACTAGCTTTCGGAGCGCTGTTCCAACCACCTGATGAAGGAGCATCGCTCCGAAAGCTAGTGCTTCCAATTAAAACTGTTGGACTATAACCTAGTGTTGTGTGATTTTTAACTTTGTACACCCAAGTCCAACACCGACATCTCCAAATCATAAAAGCAAATTGGCAGGGCAGGTACAAAGAAATTTGCATCTGGTCAAGAATCAAGAATGAGGGATGATAATATTCAAAACAAATTATGCCACTAGGAGAGAAACCAGGAAGTATATTTTTCACACACATAGTAGCAATTTAGCATTTTTTGTACAATGTGTCGTGGGTGCTGGGGACAGTCACACCTTTAAAGACCAAGATTTGTCAGACAATAGGATTTAAGGTGGGTGAATCATAGTTAAGGTACAAATCAGCCTTAAACTGCTTGAACAGTGAAGAATACTTGAGGTGATGATGTTGTCCTCTTGTTCTTGGGTGCCTGTGTCATGAGAGACCAAACAGGCTCCTCTGTGCATTAATGCCTCCCAAACTCTCAAACCAAATCTTCACACGTACTCTTCTCATCATTCAAACACTCCCAAGCTGTGGATGTATCCCTCATTCCCGTGATCGGGGTGGGAGGGTTCCTCAAAGAGAGGAGAGTACTTGCCAAGGATGTTGCAAGAGCCTGTGTGTGGGGGGGGGCTATTAATATGGGAAGGCTGTTACACAGCAATTATCCTATGGTGGGAGACTGTCCTGCGTTTACACCCTGCTGCATCGGAAGGATTTGGAGGCTGTTAATCAAGCTTTTAGCATTATGATGTGAATCAACATTATATACACTCCTTCTCACAGCTATTGTAAGTTCAATCCTCACCTTAGTTCCTGATAGTGTAAGATCCTGTGTGGTTGAGTTGCCACTACCATCTTCTGTCCTGATAGGGATCTATGGGGTCTACTTGGTCCAGTGTGGTGGAGGAAAGCTTCCTGATAGTCTAATGAGAAGAGATGTGTGTCTTAAAAGAGATGTTACTTGTTGCAACATAGTAATAAGGTACAGATTACAGCCATGTGATGGCCATTGTCACTGAGACAACAAGAAAAGCCTCATTATTCAGTCTTATTCCTTTGAGATCCCAAGCTGTTCCCCTGTCTGAATCCATATGGCATCACCAAATTAGGCAGTGCTTAATACACTCCTCAATATTAACCCTGTCAAGCCCAAGTCCTTATAAAATATGTTTCCCTCCCCCCCCATTCTCCTTCTCCCATTATTAACACAATACATTGTGTACGTAATTATATTTAACACTACCCCATTTTCTCCCAAGTCTCTAATTTCACACATCCATGTGGTCTGTCGATTTCACTATTCTCTCTAGAACACGTCCTCTTCCAACTTGGAAGGTCACTGAAATGACTGACTTTTTCCCAAACAATGTGAGATCTGTGGATCCCTTTAAAATAGAGGACATTTAATCTCTTGGATTTCTTTCACGGGGGCATTTTTTTTTTCTGCTGAAATCGACAATTGCTCCCCTGCAACATTGGAAAACCTTTACTTTCGTCAGAGATTCCTTCGTGGCAGATGGTTCTCCCGATGGAACAGGTGCTTTGGCTTTTGGCACTATCTTGGATCTTTGATATTTTTTATTTTTGGCAATCCTTGAGCAAGGTGGTTTCTTGATGACTCTGTCCTGAATCTGTGAGCAATGCTTGTCCTATTTCAGGGGTGATTTCCACTACATTGTATGAACAACGCCCTCAAATTGTGGGAGCACATTTTTATTCTTAATGGTCTATGGAATTTTCACTTCAGCTTTTTGATTACATTAAATCCTTTCACTAAATCACAGTGATTTGTATCAGTGATAAAATCAACGCACACATTTCCTCAGGTGTACTACTTAGGGATGATTTCTTTGACTAAAAAGTGAGGTCTCCAGATTTCTTTGACACGATCATTATCATTATTACTGGTGCTAATGCCGAAAAGGTACAGGAACAAAATATCCTTTTTGAGTTTGCATCTTCTCAACATCTGACATCAAACTAAGGAAATGCAGCATGTCCAAAAAGACTCTTACAAATTTTGATAGATGCATCATAGTAAACATCCAATCTGAATGCATCACAGTGTGGTACGGTATCTGCCCTTCCCAAGACTGCAAGAAGTTGTGACCACAGCCCAGACCATTACACAAACCATCCTCCCATCTATTTGCTTCATCTATACCTCCCACTGCCTTGAGTAAACAACCAACGAAAACAAAGATCCTGCTCACCCCAGTCACACTCGCTTCCACCGTCTTCTGTCATGCAGAAGACATAAACGTTTGAATACACGTACGAACATATTCAAGAATAGCGTCATCCCCACCGTTTAAAAGACTTTTGAATAGACTATTTTAATGCTAATGTTAATCTCTCTTTGCACCTTTTCAGCAGTTGTCCTGAACTGAGTTCTGTTGCCCTGATACACTTGTATAGTCTGCCTGTAAAACACACAAAATAACAGTTTTCACTGTACCTTGTTACACATGACCGTAATAAATCAAATCAAATCAAAGTGTTTACCAACCTGTATTGCTGTCTGAATTATATCAGTTGAGGATTAATCAGTGAGCTCGAGTGAGATATACTTCTCATTTACTATCACATCATTTGCATTTCCTCACAAACTTGGCCGATTCTGATAGACATAACTCCTCTGTGTGGTGATAGGATGGAAAACAGTTTTGCCAACCCTGTATAGCTACAGATTTTCAACTTGCTAACAGTAAGAAACATAATTCTTGGGAAACATAACTATTTTCAATGGATTCTGTCTTCTTCTTGAGTTCTGACATGATTCTAGGAGTCCCTGTGAAATCTTCTGCACACTGTCCCTTGACCAGATGTTGAGTGACTGACATTACTTTGGTCTATTGTACTCTGACTAGCAATTCCTTGAACTGTTCAAGGAATTGAATTCCTTCTGCCTTTTGAAGACGATTCTGGTCAAAACATACTTTCATACTCAGGAGTGAGAATTCTTCATTGTGAGGTAGACATCAGTTCTCCACTACCTTTCACCTTTGTGGTACAGAGTTGCTTGTTGCTTGTATCAATCTGTCTCAACGTGAGTGCCATTCCTGTCCCGTTGAGTTTATAGAGCACACTCACTATTGTATGTCCCTGAACAGGTGTGAAATGCTTTTTAACATTGACTGCATATTCTGCCTTTGGAAATCTTGCAATGAGGTTTTCTTCTGCTAGAGGAGATTCTAATGTTAAACAATATGTGGCTTATTGCATGATAGCGATCAGACAAGTTATGTTGGCCCCCTCCAGTGGTCCCCATCATCACAATCTTCAATCAATTCTATTCACTCCATGTAATATTAAGACACAGTTGGAAGCATTGGATATTGCAAAGGCTATGGGCCCTGACAACATTCCAGTAATGACATTGAAGACTTGTACTCCACAACTTGCTGCTCCCCTAGCCTGTTCCTATACAATTACAACACTGGCATCTACCTGTTACTGCGGAAAACTGCCCAGGTATGTCCTATGCAAAAAAAGCAAGACCAATCCAACCCAGCCAATTACTGCCTCATCAGTCTATTCTTGATCATCAGGAAAGTGATGGATGGAGGCATCGATAGTGCTGTCAAGCAGCACCTGCTCAGTGACGCTCAGTGTGGGTTCCCCCATGGCCACTCAGCTCCTGACCTCATTACAACTATGGTTCAAACATGGACAAAAGAGCTGAATTCCAGAGGGGAGGGGAGAGGGACAGCCCTTGACATCAAGGTTAGATTCAACCATGGAACATAGAACATAGAAAAATACAGCTCAGTACAGGCCCTTCGGCCCTCGATGTTGCACCGATCCAAGCCTACCTAACTTACACTAGCCCACTTTCCTCCATGTGCCTATCCAATGCCCATTTAAATGCCCATAAAGAGGGTATTGTTACTGGCAGGGCATTCCATGAACTCACGACTCACTGAGTAAAGAATCTACCCCTAACATCAGTCCTATACCTACCACCCCTTAATTTAAAGCTATGCCCCCTCGTAATATCTGACTCCATACGTGGAAAAAGGTTCTCATGGTCAACCCTATCTAAACCCCTAATCATCTTGTACATCTCTACCAAGTCACCCCTAAACCTTCTTTTCTCCAATGAAAACAGCCCCAAGTGCCTCAGCCTTTCCTCATACGATCTTCCTACCATACCAGGCAACATCCTGGTAAACCTCCTCTGCACCCGTTCCAGTGCCTCCATATCCTTCCTATGGTATGGCAACCAAACCTGCACACAATACTCCAGATCCGGCCGCACCAGAGTCTTATACAACTGCAACATGACCTCAGGATTCCGGAACTCAATTCCTCTACCAATAAAAGCCAGTACACCATATGCCTTCTTCACAGCCCTATTTACCTGGGTGGCAACTTTCAGAGATCTGTGTACATGGACACCAAGATCCCTCTGCTCATCCACACTACCAAGTATCCAACCATTAGCCCAGTACCCCATCTTCTTGTTACTCTTGTTACCAAATGTGCAAACATGAAGCCCTAGCAAAATCGGAATCAATGGGTTTCTTGAGTAAACTCTCAGCTGTTAGGAGTCTTACATGGCACCCAGGAAGATGGTTGGAGGTTTTGGAGATCAGTCATTTCAGCTCCAGGATAATTCTTCAGGAGTTCCTCAGCGTAGTGTTCTAGGTTGAACCATCTTCCGCTGCTTTATGAATAACCTTCCCTCCATCATCAGGTCAGAAGAGGAGATGTTCGGTAATGATGGCACAATGTTCAGCACCATTCATGTCTCCTCAAGTGCTGAAATAGTTCATGTTCAAACAAGATCTGGATAGTATCCAGCATTGAGCTATCAAGTGGCATATAACATTCACATACAAATGCAATACAATGACCGTTTCTAAATAGAAACATTCTAACCACTGTCCCTTGACAGTCAATGTTGTTACCATCACTGAATCACCCATTATCAACTTCTTGGGGGTTATCATTGACCAGAAACTGAACTGGAAAAGTACAGCAGGTCGGGCAGCATCCACAGAGCAGAAGAATCGACTTTTTTGGCCAGAGCTTGAAGCATCAATTTTCCTGCTCTTCAGATGCTGCCTGACCTGCTGTGCTTTTCCAGCAACACATACTTCACTCTGATCTCCAGTGTCTGCAGACCTCACTTTCTCCCAGAAACTGAACCGGACTAGCATCATAAACATAGAGCTACAAGGCTAGGAATATTGCACTGAAGTAGTCACATCCTGACTCCCCAACGTTTGTTCATTATCCACAAGGCACAAGCCAGGCATGTGATGGAATATTCCCACTTACCTGGATGAGTTCAACTCCAACAACACTCATGAAATTTGACTCCATTCAGGACAAAGCAACTGCTTGGCACCACATCCACAAGTATTAATTCCCCTCACTAACGACACTCAGTAGCAGCAGTGTGTACTGTCTACAAGATGAACTACAGAAGTTCACCAAAGATCCAAAGTCAACACCTTCCAAACCCACAACCATTTCTATCTAGAAGGATAAAGTCAACAGATATGTGGGAACACTACATGTAAGTTCCCATCCAAGTCATTCATCATCCTGACTTGGAAATATATCACCAGTCCTTCACTATTGCTGGGTCAAAATCCTGGAAGTCCCTCTGTAAGGACGTTATGAATCAACTTAAAGCACATGGACTGCAGCGGTTCAAGAAGGCAGCTCACCCCCACCTCTCAAGGGTAATTAGGAATGGGCAATAAATACTGGCCAACCAGGGACACATGAGTCCAAAGAGTGAATTTAAAAAACACTTACATGCTTGATATCAGTATTAAGTCTATAAGGGAGAGCTTGATATTAGGTTTTGCTCTTTCAAGATCCAAGTTTGTTCTCCCACTTGAGTCCATGTGACAGCATCCTATTGAGCAGTGTTTAAGGCACTCATCAGCATTAACTTTTTCTTACCCTTATGCAATAATACCGAGATGGCACGATGGCTCAGTGGTTAGTATTGCTGCCTCACAACGCCAGGGTCCCAGGTTTGATTCCAGCCTCGGGCGACTGTCAGTGTGGAGTTTGCACATTTTCCCTGTGTCTGCATGGATTTCCCCCCACAGTTCAAAGATGTGGAGGTTCAGGTGAATTGGCCATGCTAAATTGCCCATAGTATATGGTGCATTAGTCAGAAGGAAATGGGTCCGGGTGGGTTACTCTTCGGAAGGTCAGTGTGGACTGGTTGGGCTGAAGGGCCGTTCTCTACATTGTAGGGAATCTAATCTATCAAGTCCTGGGGTGTGACTTGAACACAAAGTTCCCTCTGCAGAAGAAGGGATCCCACCACCCTTCTATAGAACCACCTTTGTTACATACAATGACCTCCAAATATTTTGAGAATGCAAAGTAGAATATATTTGCCCTTCAAGCATTCCCATTTGGACTACATATGTAAATGGGAGGTTTTACTGTTCATCCACCAAAGTTCCTCTTCAGGGGAAATTGTCTCCCACAAGAGGAAATTTGCATAACATGAGTACAAGCAACATTCTTTCGAACTTCAGGAATGTACAAGATAAACATTATTGCTGTACGTGAGTTCACTACAGAAGTAGGAGAAATAATTTATGGTGCTGATACAACCAAGCCTTGACTGTGATGAGACTCCTAACCTTATCTAAAGTCCCGAGCTTAACCAGCGTAATATATTAAAGATAGGAACTTTGATTTACATAAGCATTAATGTCATTTATGTCATAGCGCCTGGCAAACAGAAATAAGAAAACTGTGCCATTGACACCTGCTACTGTTTTCTTAAAGAGACAAGCTCTTCTGAAATTCAATCTACTAACTTAGTCCCAAGCCTCTGCACTGATGTCCAGATGTAGCCTAAACATTGCTGGAAATGATTCTGTCAAAGTTAAGTATTTAGGCCAAATTCCGCTCTGTATTTTACTGAGGTTCAATTTTTTTAATTTAAATTTCTACTTTAATTATAATAAAGGAGACATGAATGCAGCAATGGGAATGTTAATAACGGTAACACATTGTCCCTTGAGGTTTTTTTGAGCTCAGGCTCCAAACATGCAGTAACCTGTAAAGCTATGAGAATGAATAAGCTCTGTTGAAACAAGGAGCGAAACCCTCTTCCAACATTGTGGAGGACTGGGAAACCTTCCAACTCCCCACAGAATGTCATCCCTTCTCCCACCTGAGAGCTAAGTGGAATGTGGGATTTGGTTCGTTGACCACTGAGCCTGAGTCATACTGCTGCCTGTTTTGTGGGACATTTTTGCCGCTCAGTTCTGAATGTCACCAACTTACTCAGTTTTGTTTAGAGAGGGAATCCACCCAGATTAGCAAATCAGTCAGATTGTCCGCTATGATTCAAACCTTCTGCCGGTGTAGAATTTAGCAATTCTCAGAGGAGTTTTACAAACTTCATTGCCTACACATCAGAATGGATGGATACTCTCTGAGACCCAAGACTTACTCATCACTGTATAAAACTGGACCAGATAAATATTGTGAATAATAAAAACAGATCAGAGGCTGGGAATTCAGTGCTGACTAACTCACCTCTTGACTCCTCAAAGCATATTCACCGTTTTAAATGCAAAAGGCACTTTCTTGAATTCAAGAAGCTCAACACCATCCAGGACAAAGCAATCTGCTTGATTGGTTAGACTACGTTACCTACAGTGTGGAAACAGGCCCTTCGGCCCAACAAGCCCACACCGACCCGCTGAAGCGCAACCCACCCATACTCATACACTTACCCCTTCACCTAACACTACGGGCAATTTAGCATGGCCAATTCACCCAACCTGCACATCTTTGGACTGTGGGAGGAAACCAGAGCACCCGGAGGAAACCCACGCAGACACGGGGAGAATGTGCAAACTCTACACAGTCAATCGCCTGAGGCGGGAATTGATCCCGGGTCTCTGTCGCTGTGAGGCAGCAGTGCTAGCCACTTTGTCACCGTGCCACCCACAGCATTGGCACCCCGTGCACCACTTTCAACATTCACTTCCCTCACTGCCAGTGCACAGTGGTAGCTGTGTACCACCTACAAGATGCACCGCAGAAACTCACCAATGTTCAGCATCTCCCATGTCTCTTCCATTGACAAGGACAACATTGCAAATGCATTGAGTCTCCTCCAAGCTTTCCCCAATCCACACATCATGCTGGCTTGGAACTGTCACTGTTCCATCATAGTTGCTGGGCCAAAACCCTGAACCATCCCCCACCCCCAACAGTACTGCGGAAGGACCACACCTCATAGACTTCAATAAGAAAGGGCTTACCATCACCTACATTTTATTGTATCTCAGTAAATCAATTTAAATTAACTCTTTAATGCCCAGCTGAGGGACTGACAGGATTCTTGATTTAACAGCTCATCCAAAAGATAATGCCTGTGATAATGTAACACTCCCTCACTCCTGCATACCGATAGAATTGAATTGAATTGAATTTATTGTCACGTGTACTAAGGCACAGTGAAAAGCTTTATCTTGTGAGCATTACAACACCTCCTCCATGATTTTCGCTTCCCCGGTCCCCAATGCCTTATCTTCACGATGGACATCCAGTCCCTGTACACCTCCATCCCCCATCACGAAGGACTCAAAGCCCTCCGCTTCTTCCTTTCCCGCCGCACCAACCAGTACCCTTCCACTGACACCCTCCTTCGACTGACTGAACTGGTCCTCACCCTGAACAACTTCTCTTTCCAATCCTCCCACTTCCTCCAAACTTAAGGAATTGCCATGGGCACCCGCATGGGCCCCAGCTATGCCTGTCTCTTTGTAGGATATGTGGAACAGTCCATCTTCCGCAACTACACTGGCACCACCCCCCACCTTTTCCTCCGCTACAGCGATGACTGTATCGGCGCTGCCTCGTGCTCCCACGAGGAGGTTGAACAGTTCATCAACTTTACCAACACCTTCCATCCTGACCTCAAATTCACCTGGACTGTCTCAGACTCCTCCCTCCCCTTCCTAGACCTTTCCATTTCTATCTCGGGCGACCGAATCAACACGGACATCTACTATAAACTGATTGACTCCCACAGCTACCTAGACTACACCTCCTCCCACCCTGCCCCCTGTAAAAACGCCATCCCATATTCCCAAATCCTTCGTCTCCGCCGCATCTGCTCCCAGGAGGACCAGTTCCAATACCGTACAGCCCAGATGGCCTCCTTCTTCAAAGACCGCAGATTCCCCCCCAGACGTGATCGATGATGCCCTCCACCACATCTCCTCCTCTTCCCGCTCCTCCGCCCTTGAGCCCCGCCCCTCCAACCGCCACCAGGACAGAACCCCACTGGTTCTCACCTACCACCCCACCAACCTCCGTATACAGCGTATCATCCGCCGTCATTTCCGCCACCTCCAAACGGACCCCACCACCAGGGATATATTTCCCTCCCCTTCCCTATCAGCATTCCGCAAAGACCACTCCCTTTGTGACTCCCTCGTCAGGTCCACATCCCCCACCAACCCAACCTCCACTCCGGGCACCTTCCCCTGCAACCGCAGGAAATGCAAAACTTGCGCCCACACCTCCTTCCTTACCTCTCTCCAAGGCCCCAAGGGATCCTTCCATATCCGCCACAAATTCACCTGCACCTCCACACACATCATCTATTGCATCCGCTGCACTCGATGTGGCCTCCTCTATATTGGGGAGACGGGCCGCCTACTTGCGGAACGCTTCAGGGAACACCTCTGGGACGCCCGGACCAACCAACCCAACCATCCCGTGGCTCAACATTTTAACTCTCCCTCCCACTCCACCGAGGGCATGCAGGTCCTTGGACTCCTCCATCGCCAGACCGTAACAACACGACGGTTGGAGGAAGAGTGCCTCATCTTCCGCCTGGGAACCCTCCAACCACAAGGGATGAACTCAGATTTCTCCAGTTTCCTCATTTCCTCTCCCCCCACCTTGCCTCAGTCGATTCCCTCGAACTCAGCACCGCCCTCCTAACCTGCAATTTTCTTCCTGACCTCTCCACTCCCACCCCACTCTGGCCTATCATCCTCACCTTGACCTCCTTCCACCTATCACATCTCCATCGCCCCTCCCCCAAGTCCCTCCTCCCTACCTTTTATCTTAGCCTGCTGGACACACTTTCCTCATTCCTGATGAAGGGCTTTTGCCTGAAACGTCGAATTACCTGTTCCTTGGATGCTGCCTGACCTGCTGTGCTTTAACCAGCAACACATTTTCAGCTCTGATCTCCAGCATCTGCAGACCTCACTTTTTACAGGAAGATCGCAGAGTTAAGTAGCATAGATAAGTAAATAATAAGTAAACAGCGGCAAAAACATAGCACAGGTACAGGCAAATGTTAAAAGTTTGTGAGTCCATTCAGTATTCTAACAACAGTAGGGTAGAAACTGTTTTGAAACTGGCTGGTGCGTGGGCTCAGGCTTCTCTATCTTCTCTCCGATGGTAGAGGTTGTAGAAAAACATTGCCAGGGTGGGATGCCGCAAGAAAAATGAAGTCAAAACGAGTGGCAAATTGTGACACCTACACCACTATGAATTTGTGCCCATGTTTTTCAGAAATCGTATTTGCATTAGTGCAGGTACAAAGCCCCTCCAGGGTTCAGGTATACAGATCTTTAAAACGTCATGAACCGGTGCAGAAAATAATCATGATAGCTAATGGAATACTGGTTTTTATATCTAGAAGGCTGGAGTATGAGGACACAGAAGTTATTCTGCAGTTATACAAAACCCTGGTCAGACTCCACTTGGAGCACTGTGAGAGATTTGGGCACAACAGCTCAGTAAGAACATATTGACCTTAGAAGGTGTACAATGTAGGTTTCTGAGAGTGATACCTTGCCATCAGGGGTTACCGTTTAAGGACAGATTATACAATTAGGCCTGTTTTAGCTAGAATTTGGAAAGTTAAGGTGTGATGTGATCAAAGTCCTCAACGTACCTGCCTACAATCTATATACCTGAGCCCACAAGGGATCTTACATCTGGACTTATACAAGCAAGATTTTTCAGAAGCCTCAGCACCAATTTACAGTGGCATAGGTGTCACAGTTTTCTACACATTTTGACTTCATTTGCCTGAATTCGGCCTTTGCAGAATTTTCATTGGTATGCAGGAGTGAGGGAGTGCTACATTATCACAGGTGTTATCTTTTGGATGGGCTGTCTAACCAAGACCCTGTTTATCCCGCAATTGATTGTTGAAGGTTTGATTTGATTTGACGTATTGAATCTAATAAATATTAAATTTATTGAATCAAGATACAGTGAAAAGCACTGTTTTGTGTGCTAACTAGACAAACCATACCTTACATAAGTACATCAGGGTAATAGAACAGAATGCAAAATAGAGTGGTACAGCTACACTCTGAGTGTTACAGCAGAGAGAAATCAACACTAATATATGAGAGGTCTGTTCTTCACTTCTGATAACAAGAGGGAAGAAGCTTCCGTTAAGTCTGTTGGTGTGTGTTTTCAAAGATGTGTGTATCTTCTGCCCAATGGAGAACGGTGGAAGAGGATATAACCAGGGTGGGAAGGGTCTTTGATTATTCCTGATGAAGGGCTTTTGCCCGAAATTTCGATTCTCTTGCTCCTCAGGTGCTGCCTGACCTGCTGTGCTTTTCCCTCTTGATTCTTCGATGGTATTGGCTGCGTTCCCAAGGCAGAGAGACGGACAGACAAAGTCAATGGATAGAAGGCTGGTTTGTGTGAGGGACTGGGGCTGTGTTCACAACTCTCTGCAATTTCTTGCGGACCTGGGCAGAGCAATTGCCATACCAAGCCATGATGCCTCCCAATAGGATGCTTTCTATGGTGCATCTGTACAAATTAGTAAGTCATTGTGGACATGCTGAATTTCAGTAGCCTTCTCAGGAAGTAGAGACATTGGTGTGCATTTTTGACTGCAGCACCGGTGTGGTGGACCAGGACAGATTGTTGGTGATATTTATTCCCAGGAACTTGAAGCTTTTGACCACCTCACCTCAGCACCATTGATACATAAAGGGGCATGTCCTCCAATCCAGTTCCTGAAGTCGATGACCAGCTCCTTCGTTTTGCTGATCTTGAGGGAGATACGATTGTCTTTACAGTATGCCATTAAGCTGTCTATCTATTTCCTGTACTCTGTCACAGCATTCTTTGAGGTCCGAGCCACTACAGTGGTATCATGAGCAAACTTGGAAATGGCGTTAGAGTTGAATTTGGCCACATGGTCATGAGTGTAATAAGAGTAAAGTAAAGGACTGAGTATGCAGGGGCATTAGTGTTGAGGGTTATCATGGAGGATGTGCTGTTGCCTATCCTTAGATTACGGTCTGCGGGTCAGGAAGTTGAGGATCCAGTTGCAGAGGGGGGACCAGACTCCTAGGTCTCAGAGTTTGGAGATGACTTTGATTGGAGTTATGGTGTTGAAGGTGGAGCTAAAGTCAATAAGTAGGAGTCTGACATTGGTGTTCTTGTATTCCAGATGTTTCAGGGTTTCCAGGGAGATGGCATCAGCGGGGACCCATTATGACGGTAGTTGAATTGTGGTGGATCAAGGCAGTCTGGGAGTTGATGTGTGCCATTACCAATCTCTCAAAGCACTTCATAATGATGGATGTCAGAGCCACAGGCAGTAGTCATTAAGGCACGCTGCCTGATTATTTTCTTTGGTACCAGGATGATAGCAGTCTCCTTGAAGCAGGTGGGAATATCATATCGGAATAAGGAGAGGGTAAAGGTGTCTGCAAAAGTTCCCATGTAGGATCTGAGTACATGGCCTGGAACTCCATCTGGCTTGTCGCTTTCCACCTCTGTTGTCTGCTGCAATGACTGTGGGTTCAGGTGCACCCAAGGTTCTTAGAGCAGCTGACCTAATTTCTATGACCTTCTGTTCAAACTGAGCACAGAATGCATTGAGCTCATTAGGTAGGAATGTACAGTTGTCAGTGATTCTACCTGACTTTGCTTTGTAGCCACAATCGATGTGGATATTTGTGGGGTGAGTCTGGGACTCTAGTTTAGTCTGGTATTGTCTCTTGGCCTCTTGGTTTTGCAAAGATCATACCTAGATTTCCTGTATAGGTCAGGGTCACCCAACCTGAACGCCTCAGTCCTGGACTTCAATAGGGAGTGGATCTCCCAGGACGTCCATGGTTTCCTGTTGGGAAAAACTCGGATTAACTTCTTTCGCACACAGTCCTCTGCACACCTACTGATCAAGCCTGTAATAGTAATGGCCGTTGAGTTCTTAGCTATAGACCGGTCCACCGATTCCAAACAGTAACCTAGGAACTCATCCATTACCTCGGAACATCATTCTACGACTTTCTGTATTGGATCCTCAAGTTTCAGTTTCTGCTTGTAATCCAGGAGAAGGGGCAAGGCCAATGGTCTGATTGACCAAAATGCGGGCAGGGGGATGGAGCGGTATGCATCTTTGATGCTCGTGGAGCAATGGTCCAGGGTGTTTGGGCCTTCGGTGGGACAGGAGATGTGTTGATGGCATCTTGGTCACATACCCTTGAGGGTTAAAGGCACCGGTTAAGATGAACAAGGCCTCTGGATATTCCATCTCAAGGCTTTTGTAGCAATGTATATATGTATCATCCCAGCCTCCCAAACAGGAACAACAACATAACATCTTGAGCTTTCCATTGGCTGAGCTATTACTAACAGGTATCGGGTCTGTCCATCACCCAATAGCTTTGGCACGTTTCCGCTCGGTAGAAGCCGTCAAATGTATACTGCTCCATTGTGGCAGCTCCTCACCCCCAAAACATATGCCCCACCCCCATCCCCAATTCCCCACATTCCCCCAACCCACAGCCCACACTTGCACTGCCACCACAATCAGATCAATCAACTGGTGAGAAAGAATCCATTCACCAGGACTTACAATTGTCACATGAATTGTTATGAAGGTGTGAGTGTGTACTGTACCTTTAAGAGAGACTGAAAGCTGGCACGGGCTTAGAGAGACATAAAGTGTGCTAAAAGAATTTAAAATGTAACATTTGACTGTGAAACCAATAATGCAGTTGAGGTGCCATGATACAAAAACAAAGTCAAATTCAGCCAATCAGTTTAAATTATGCCCCAGATACCAAAAAATTCAATTGAATTTGAATTTAGAGTTTTGACTACATCAAACCAATGAAATGATCCGATATTTGAGGTATAAAACCAGACATGTTGAACAGTTAGGGGGAGAACTGTTAAGAAAACCAAAAAGTACAGACTACGAGCCAAATTCCTGATGAAGGACTTTTGCCTGAAACATTAATTCTCCTGCTCTTTGGATGCAGCCTGACCTGCTGTGCTTTTCCAGCACCACACTCGACTGTTGGCCGAATAGCTATCTGAAAGGTATCTGTTCATATGAAAGACCAGTGAAGGAGAATAATGAGGATAAAACAACAGACAAAAATCTACAGAGGAAGATACAAAGAGAAGATTCGACAGTTGACTGGTTTTGAAATTTGAATTTTTTTTTTGTAAATCTTAATCAGGGTTTTTATTGAAACCAGGCTTGTAGAGTGGGAAAGTAGAAATAAGTTTAAGAGAAAGAAATTGTAAACAGTTGTTAAGAAATAAAATTGATAAATCTTTTTCTTTAAGTAGTGATATTTGGGATAGTTCTTTGCCACTCGAACTTTAACAGATTATGGCACGTGGTGAGCTTTTCTGTGTGTCGGGTTTAAATTAGCAGGAGAGTTTACCCCATGTTGGAGCAGAATGGAGATCTAGCTCAATTTACCTGATGTCAGAAAATTGGTTTCACTGTCATTCCTTATCTACTAGCACAAGCATCATGGACTGAATGGCCTCCTTAAAGATTGTAAAGTCTAGATTACTTACAGTGTGGAAAGAGTCCAACAAGTCCACACCAACCCAGGCCCATGCCCCTTCACCTAATACTATGGGCAATTTAATATGGCCAATTCACCTAACCTTCACATCTTTGGACTGTGGGAGGAAACTAGAGCACCCAAAGGAACCCCACACAGACACAGGGAGTCCCAGGGAGTCAAGAATAAAAGGATGACTAGGGTAGGTATCGGTCCAGTCAAGGATAGTAGTGGGAAGTTGTGTGTGGAGGCGGAGGAGATTGGAGAGACATTAAATCAGTACTTTTCATCAGTATTCACTCAGGAACAGGACACTGTTGCTGATGTGAATATGGAATCACACATAATTAGAATGGATGCCCTGGAAATATGCAGGGAAGAGGTTTTGGGAATATTGGAAAGGATGAATATAGATAAGTCTCCTGGGCCTGATGGCATTTACCCCAGGATCCTATGGGAAGCTAGGGAGGAGATAGCAGAGCCATTGGCCTGGATTTTTATGTCGTCGTTGTCAACAGGAATAGTACCAGAGGACTGGAGGATAGCGAATGTGGTCCCATTGTTCAAGAAAGGGAGTAGGGATAGCCCTAGCAACTATAGGCCAGTGAGTCTGACTTCAGTGGTGGGCAAAGTCTTAGAGAGAATGGTAAGGGATAAGATTTATGAACATCTGGGTAGGAATAACGTGATCAGGGATAGCCAGCATGGTTTTGTGAAGGGCAGGTCGTGCCTCACAAACCTTATTGAGTTCTTTGAGAAGGTGACCAAGGAAGTGGATGAGGGTAAAGCAGTAGATGTTGTGTATATGGATTTTAGTAAGGCGTTCGATAAGGTTCCCCATGGTAGGCTAATGCTAAAACTTCGGAGGTATGGCATTGAGGATACATTAGAGGTTTGGATTAGGAATTGGCTGGCTGGAAGGAGACAGAGGGTAGTAGTTGATGGATTATGTTCATCTTGGAGCGCAGTTACTAGCGGTGTACCACAAGGATCTGTTTTGGGACCATTGCTTTTTGTTATCTTTATAAATGATCTAGAGGAAGGACTTGAAAGCTGGGTAAGCAAGTTTGCGGATGACACAAAAGTCGGTGGAGTTGTGGATAGTGAGGAAGGAAGTGGTAGGTTACAGCGGGATATAGATAAGTTGCAGAGCTGGGCGGAAATGTGGCAAATGGAATTCAATGTAGCTAAGTGCGAAGTCGTTCACTTTGGTAGGAATAACAAGATGATGGATTACTGGGCTAATGGTAGGCTACTTGGTAGTGTGGATGAGCAGAGGGATCTTGGTGTCCATGTACACAGATCTCTGAAAGTTGCCACCCAGGTAAATAGTGCTGTGAGGAAGGCATATGGTGTACTGGGCTTTATTGGCAGAGGAATTGAGTTCCGGAGTCCTGAGGTCATGTTGCAGTTGTATAAGACTCTGGTGCGGCCTCATCTGGAGTATTGTGTGCAGTTTTGGTCGCCATACTATAGGAAGGATGTGGAAGCTTTAGAACGAGTGCAGAGGAGGTTTACCAGGATGTTGCCTGGAATGGTAGGAAAATCTTATGAGGAAAGGCTGAGGCACTTGGGGCTGTTCTCATTGGAGAAGAGAAGGTTTAGGGGAGATCTGATAGAAGTGTATAAGATGATTAGGGGTTTAGATAGGGTAGATACTAAGAACCTTTTACCGCTAATGGAGTCAGGTGTTACTAGGGGACATAGCTTTAAATTAAGGGGTGGTAGGTATAGGACAGATGTTAGGGGTAGATTCTTCACACAGCGGGTTGTGAGTTCATGGAATGCCCTGCCCGTATCAGTGGTGAACTCTCCTTCTTTATGGTCATTTAAGCGGGCATTGGATAGGCATTTGGAAGTTATTGGGCTAGTATAGGTTAGGTAGGATTCGGTCGGCGCAACATCGAGGGCCGAAGGGCCTGTACTGCGCTGTATCCTTCTATGTTCTATGTTCTATAACATGCAACCTCCACACAGCCACACTCTCCTGAGGCAGGAATTGAACCTGGGTCTCTGGCACTGTGAGGTAGCAATGCTAACCACTGTGCTACCGTGCTCCTTTAGTTCATGACACAGGGACACCTCTTTCCATTTTGTTGTCTAAAACTAAGAACAGCATCCATACCATGCAAAGCAATGAAAGTCCAATGGAACCTTGAAAATTCAAGCATCCTATTGGTCACTAGAGAGACTTCAATCGGGAGTAAAATCCCAACAAAGTAGTCCCATCCACTAATGAATTTGCCTTCACTGCCTCCAGCCCTGTGTGTTACAGAACAGATGATCCTGTCCATGATCTATTTAATTGCAAAGTTGCAAAGTTTGGCTGTTCAGTAGTGGAAGACAGAGTCAGCACTCCATGTGCTGCTGATATTGCGACATGAAATCTTAAGTCACGAAAATGTCAAAACAAAACGGTTGGGAAGTCAGGCCTGCAAACAGTTTAAAAATGAGACTTCAGTTTTCTCAGACATTCTTCCAAAATCCCAGTGGTTTCAGAAACCATGGCGGAGGGGGAGAGATGGTGGAGAGTGTTGGAGAGGGGCAAGGTTACAGATAGTCCCATCAAAAAATTGTCCACAAGATCAATTGGCAGTAAAATCTCACGTCACAAATCAACTTATGTTCACAGCATCCAGAAAACTTGGCTTATTGTCTCCTGCAGTGTTCAAAATTATCACCCTTTTACAGGTCTAGAAATAAATTGATTGATTTATTTCTGTTGCAGTTCTCTTATCTGTTAAGCTTGATTTATACAAAATACCTTGCATTTTATGGCAGGGATGACTTTTTTTGTAAAACAACGATGTTCAGCAAATTGATTAATGATATCTTTACACCAGGCATTAAAAAGACAGACTGGATCATTAATAATCTTCGTTATTCACAGAAATGTTACCCATCAGTTTTACAAAATCATTATCTCCTTTGATAAAAGCAAATGGAGACAAAACAGCAGATATACCATTTACTTAATCATAATTCATAAGGGTCCTGACAATTCTTATAGACCTTTTGATGTAGAGCAGAAAATCTCGACAACCTTCAGACAATTCATCAATCCTTACTTCCACTTGGCTAAGTCTACAATTTTCCATTTTACAGAATTATCTTGAACACAGCCCCACGGGGTCTGGATCTACTCTTCCACTGGACAGGCAGGTACATCTATCAACAGGATGACAGCACTTTATTAGCACGGTTTGGGATCAACTAACACCCGAAAGTAAATAAACAACTTCTCTTTAACTTTATGAATAACTTACAGCTGGTTATACACAAAATTTGCCTTGCATGCCTCCACTCTCCACCCTTTATGAATAAGAAATTCCAATGCATCATTCGTTCTAGGCAGACCGTTTATGTAACTATAATGATTTCCGGAGGTGTCAAAATTTTCTAATAGGATGAATATATTTCTTCAAGGCAAACACCCCCCTCCCCCTCCACCTTCTGATGTTGTAAAGGGGAGAGATGTCAGAAGTAAAGTGAATCGCTGTTTGATCATTTTCCATTGTAACTTAGTCACTAATGAACAACTGAAATGTCCTCATATGAAGTTCTTCACCCATCCTGTTAGAAGAAGCCTGAACCTTTAAAAATAAATGGAATATTGTATGAATTTTTTTAAAAAATCCCACCATGGCAAATGATGAAATTTGAAAACAATAAAATAAATCTGGAATCAAAGGTTAATAATGACCAAGAATCCATTGGCAAATGTTCGAAAAACCCAATAATGTCCTTTTGGGAAGGAGACTGCCATCTTTACCTGGTCTGGCCTACATGAGACTCCAGACCCACAGCAATGCGGCCTACTCTTAAACTACCCTCAGGCGCAATTAGTGACAAGCAATAAATGATGGCCTAGCCAGCGAAACCCAATCCTGTAAATGAATAAAAAATAAAATGTTGGGTAGAAAAGCTAGGATTCACCCTGTTCTTGTCACCAGTGGTGATTCTTAGGTGTAGGTGCTGCCTTCAATCGAGAAATAATCAACAAAAGCCCTTACTGTTACAGACAGGGATGGGGTGAGATGGCATATTTATGGGATGCGCTGTTGAGAGTGGATCATGTTGTTCACATCACTGAGTAAAATACATTCCATTTCTGACTGGAAAGGATTGGAGGGAGGCCACTTCTAATCTCCCATCCTACCACTTTTCTTACTCTTCAAAGCTGCTCAGCGAGCACATTCCCCTCTCTCAGTGACCTCTCTGTGTTGAGGGAGATCCCAGTGGTGAGGTTGGTAGTGGAGAGAACAGGCAGCTAAGGTCTCCTTGAGAGTGAGCTAAGCAAAGAGGAAGGGCTCTCAGCAAGCACTCTTCGAAGACTGTTATACTGTTAAATTTTTTGCTTTATTTTTCTAGTTTATATTAAGAACAACTTTAATGTTAACTCTCATCTTGTTTCTTTATTTTCTACTTATTCTATGAAGGTTTGTAATGCTCAACTTTTAAAACTTTGCTCCTTTTAGATTGGATTCCATTTGGTGAGTAAACAGGCTCTTTGGCCCAACCAATACTCACCAACCCTCCAACCCACCCAGACCCATTTCCCTCTGACTAATGCACCTAACACTATGGGCAATTTAGCATGGCCAATTCACCTGGCCTGCACTTCTTTGGGCTGTGGAGGAAACCAGAGCACCCAGAGGAAACCAACACAGACATGGGGAGAATGTGCAAACTCCACACAGACAGTTGCCCGAGGCTGGAATCGAATCTAGGTCCCTGGTGCTGTGAGGCAGCAGTGCTAGCCACTGAGCCACTGTGTCACCCATTATTGCATAGTACCTGATTTTTTTTTGTACCTAGCTTCTTTTGTAAGCTGGTGTCGCGCATGACATTAGACACATTTCACTTGACTCCTGTACTTGAGAACATGTGGCAATAAAATCTAAATCTAAACACTCCTTCTTTTACCTCCGAGCAGATAATGTCTTAAACATTGTGTGTTCTTATCTGGAGTGCCCCAGTATAAAAAGAAATAGCTTGCTTCAATTGTTCCACTCCTTTTATGTTCCATAGAAGACACCACTTGACTCCTCTTAAGTTGCTACATTGATTGTCAAAAATTTTAATACCAATATTTCTGATAAGGCATATCAACAAAGCTTTTCATTTTGCACTCATTAGGGCAAATGTGAGCACACTAACTTCCAATCATTACACTACAGGAAAAAAGAACGCTGATCATTATGGAGATAGCAATGGATAACGAGCCCTCCTGGGTAATTCAGGAAAGCTGCCAGGCTTGAACATGTTTGTAGAGAACGTTTTCTTGTGAATGGATGAATGAATATCATTTCTTGCGGATGTAAATGAAGCATGTTAGTGCAGCAATCAGCACACTCAAAGTTGCTCAGCAAGTGCTGCCAAGTCATGGGTTCACATGGTAGCCATTTTGTCTTGAGTTTTGAAGCAAGAGCTGTTTGAGTGCAGTCTGTACTCCCTCTATTATGAATAGCTTGTTTCTCATAGTCAATTACAGGGGTGTGCAGCCTATATACTTGGAATTACACCAACCCTGAAATTCATTTTGACTGTTGCTCAATTGTATGGGAGGCAGGACCTCTTTTTTGTATTTTTATATCCTGTTAATGAACCAGTGAGCACTGTTTACAAAATGGTGCAGTCATTTGAAATTTGGTATTCTTGAGTTTGTCCTGATGTATGCAATGGTAAAGCTTCAATAATATGTCTCTCTTTTGAGCAAGGTTCAAGTATCTTTCTCCCTTGCAAATTCATCTAACTTTCACTTATTCTATCAATGGAATTTCCACCTGCTAACTATTTATTAAATGAAGAAATTTCCCCTGAATTTCTGACTGGATTTGCTTCTGATTATCTTATATTTCTGACCCCAATGTTCCTGCCAGAAAGTACAGACTAAGTTTCTATATTGAAGAAGAACTATTATTTATTACAAATAGATATATTCCAATCACAATTACACAATTATAAACTCTCGATGTATAGGTGTATTACTTAGAACTCCAACCCCCTTCTAAATCAACCCAAAACATAAATATTCAGACAGACCAAAAAAAATTGGTGCTCTGGGTGGAATCTTCGAGTAAAAAGTGAGGTCTGCAGATGCTGGAGATCAGAGCTGAAAATGTGTTGCTGGTTAAAGCGCAGCAGGTCAGGCAGCATCCAAGGAACAGGAAATTCGACGTTTCGGGCACAAGCCCTTCATCAGGCTCTGGGTGGAAGGAAGGATAAAGCTGTTCAATAGCACCAGTCCTCGGGATTTGTTTGGGGAATTCCTTTTACTTCCAATGTGTTTCAGCTTTCTAATCTTTTTCTTCAGATTCTCTTGTCCTGTCATAAGAGGTGCAAGGGAACTGGTTCACCAGTTAGATGGTGGAAAACAAGTTTATAGCATTTGGTGGGATGAAATAAACATTTTTTTTAGTTTCAACATTTACCAGAGAGAGAGACAGACAAACAGACCATCTATCCTTTCAACAGTCTGATGGCTTCTACCAATATTGTTCAAACCTACAAGCTGTTCAGCTACTCAAGAGCCAATCAGGTAGTTGTTATCTACAAAAGATCACAATGCCACAAACCAATCAGCAACCTGTTGTGGCTGAATCTTGTTTTGTGTGCAAACCCCTGTAACCAAGCCTTCACAAACACCTTCCCTCATTGCTAAGACAAAGCAACAGTGTAAAAACAACTTACAATGAGTTTCAGCACCTTGCTTTTGGGAAGTTAGACAATTCCATCAGTCCTACAAGACATCCCTTTTCCTACTTCAATTCACAATCAGAAAATAATGTCATACATAAAGATATTTATACTGAATGCATTTTGCCCACCTTGGTTAAGTCAGTGGATTGTTGTAAATTTCACAGCGATTTTTGGTGTGAGGTAGCTTATCTCTGAGTGGCAATGATAGACTGTAAGCTGCCACATGCTGAATAGGCTGGGGCTGAGGGGTGACCTTATGGAGAATTATAAAATCATAAGGGACGTGGCTAGGGTAAATTGACAAGGCCTTATCCCTGGAGTGGGGGAGTCCAGAACTAGAGGGCATAGGTTAAGGTGAAAAGGGAAAGATGAAAAAGGGACCAAATGGACAACTTTTTCACACAGAGGGTGGCACGTGTATGGAATGAGCTGTCAGAGGAAGTGGTGGAGGCTGGTACAATTGTAACATTTAAAAGACAACTGGATGGGTATATGAATAGGAAGGGTTTGGAGGGATATGGGCTGGGTGCTTGGGAGGTCGGACTAGATTGGGTTGGGATATCTGGTCGGCATGGACGAGTTGGACCGAAGGGTCTGTTTCCATGCTGTACATTTCTATGAGTCTATGAAACGGTTTGTTGGCTGACGGACCCTGGAATCTATTCACTAAATTAGAAAATACTGTAGAATCTTATCTCTCTATCACACTCTGCTTCCTGCAAGGACTCTATTCCATTCTCCTAGTTTCTCCATCTCTGTCCCACTTCTTCCCAAATGGGTACCTCCAACAGGTCCCATCCCACCGTTGACTTCTGCCCTCACCTTTTCCCCCTCCCTTTCAGGGTCCCCCTTTCTCCTCTATTTCCACCCCAGCAAGCTGCACACTTCAAGCATGATCCTCTCCCATTTCTTACCAGGTCCCTCAGGTTTCTGCTACCAATTATTCTTCAGACTGGGGGCCTGTGACCAGCGGTGTTCCACAGCGATCGGTGCTGAGTCCACTTTTGTTTGTCATTTATAAAAATAACTTCGATAAGGATATAGGAGGCACGGCTATTAAGTTTATGGGTGACACCAAAACTGGTGGTATTGTGGCCAGTGAAGAAGGATAACTAAGAGACTTTGATCAATTGGATCAATGGGCTGAGGAGTGGCAGGTGGAAGTTAATTTGGATAAGTGGGAGGTATTGCATTTTGATAAAACGAAGAAGGGCGGGACTCATACAATTAATGGTAGATCCCTGGGGAGTGTTGTCGAACAGAGAGATGCAGCCATTCAGGTGAATAATTCTTTGGAATTTGTGTCACAGGTTGGCAGAGTGGTTAAGAAGGCGTCTACCACACTTGCCTTCATTGTTCAGACTTTTGTGTGTAGGGTTTGGGATGTCATGTTTAAGTTGTTCAGGGCTTCTGGGACATTGTGTCCTGTTCCGGCACTCTGCTATATTGGAGAAGCTTCAGAAATGATTTATCGGGATGTTGCCAGGAACAAAGGGTTTGAGATATAAACACAAGCTGGAAAGGCTGGGATTTATTTCACTAGAGTACAACAGGTTTAGGGTGACCTTACAGAGGAGAAAGTGAGGTCTGCAGATGCTGGGGATCAGAGCTGAAAATGTGCTGCTGGAAAAGCACAGCAGGTCAGGCAGCATCCAGGGAACAGGAGATTCGACGTTTCGGGCGTAAGCCCTTCTTCAGGAATGAAGAAGGTTTACAGACCTTACAGAGGTTTATAAAGTCATGAGGGATACAGATAAGGTGAACAGCAAGGGTCTTTTCCAGAGAGGGAGGAGTTCAAAACCAGGGGCATATTTTAAATTGAGAGGAGAAAGGTTTTAAAAAGTTATGAGGGACAACATTTTGACACATTCAGACAACATCTATGAAATGAACTGTCGGAGGAAGTGGTGCATGCAGGTGCAGTTACAACATTTCAAAGAAATTTGGATAAGTTCAAGAATAGGAAATCTTTGGAGGGATACGGGCCAAGTGTAGGCAGTGGGACTAGTTTAGTTTGGGAACTGGTCGGTATGGACTGGTTGGATGGAAGGGTCTATTTCCACACTATATGACAAACGACTCCGTTCTGGTCAAAAAGAATCACCTAACTATTCTAATCCAATTTTCCAGCACTACGCCCCCATAGCGATTGGTATTGCAAGTGCACATCGAAAAAATAGAGTGTAGTGATGGAAAAGCACAGCAGATCAGGCAGCATCATTTTGGGCATAAGCCCTTCATCAGGAATGATGACAGGCTTATGCCTGAAACATCAATTCTCCTGCTCCTCAGATGCTGCCTGACCTGCTGTGCTTTTCCAGCACTGCACTCTCGACTCTGATCTCTAGCATCTGCAGTCCTCATTTTCTCCACATCTAAAGAACTTCTTAAATGTTATGAAGTTTTGTGCCTCTATTCTCCTGACAGGCAGTGAACAATCTTCCAGGTTCACACCTCTGTGTGAAAATGTTTTCCCTCACATCTCGTCTCAACATTTCTGCATCTTACTTCGAATCAATGTTGCCTGGTTACCGATCACTCTATCAAGGGGAAATGTTTCTTCCAGCTTACACTATCGATGTCCCTCATACTTTAATCCATTTAAATCATGTCTCGTCTGCTCTTACCTGAACAGGTGTTAATGAACCAGACTATTTTCCTCCAATTGATGGTAGCTTTTTGGGAGTGCTACTGAGACAAGCTTTCAATTTCAAATTTCTTGGTGTAATTTACATTCCACCAGCTATCATGTTGGGTTTTGAACTCATGTCTTTTAGGTAATTAATTTTGAGTATCTGAATTACTACCTTAGTGCAAAGGTAAAAAGCAAAATCACACAATACCCGGTTATAGTCCAACAGGTTTATTTGGAAGCACTAGCTTTCAGAGTGCTGCCCCATCATCGGGTGGCATTCCGAAAGCTAGTGCTTCCAATTAAACCTATTGGACTATAACGGGTGTTGTGTGATTTTTAACTTTGTCCACCCCAGTCCAATACCGGCTCCTCCCAGGTGCCAGCATGACCCCTCTTCCTTCCTGGAGGCTTCCAGCTCCTCCTATGCTTCACTTTTTTCACAAAAGAGTATTCAAAGGAAATGAGGCGCACCCTCGAAAACAATACACTTACAGGGCCAAAGGATTGAGGCAGACAACAGGAACGGATGGATTGTTCTGCAGTGTGCTGGCAGAAACTCAAAGGGCCAAATCGCTCCCATTGTGTCACAAGTGACTCGGTGAGACACTCTGGCATGAGGTCTAGTGGGCAGTGCAGACACCAAGGAGACTGGGAACTGAAGATACAGATGTTCTAAAGAGATCAGACTGTGTAAGTGTTCCAGGAAAGCTTAATGAGAGCTGGAGGAACAGCACCTCATTTTCTGTTCAGGAGCTTTGCAAGCATCTGTACTTAACATTGAACTAAACAACATCAACACTGTTGATGCTCTGTCTGAAATCTCCGGCCTTCCTTGTCATGCTTTTGCCCGAAACGCGGATTTCGCTGCTCGTTGGATGCTGCCTGAACTGCTGTGCTCTTCCAGCACCACTGATCCAGAATTCCTTGTCATGTTGTCATGTTGATATTCTCCCCTGCCTTTAAGCATCTGCAGAGAGTTATCCACAGGTTTCTGAAGAATATACGCCTGCATTTTGTCTGTTCTGAACATTTTTTTCAGAAAAGCACCTTTTTAATTAAAAAGTGGGCATCACTCACGAGACAAGCATTTATTGCCCAGCCCTAATTACCCTTGAACTGAGTTGCTTTCTGGGGCATTTAGAGGACAGTTAAAGGTCAGATGGCACAGAATCCATTTGACACCTGATTTCACCTTTTCATCACAGAAACCTCACAAAGTCTAAAAGTGATGTCTAAAGAGGACAGGCCAATTTCCACATCCTTTATTTCACTGGAAAGAGCATTGAATGGTTTGTATAAAAAGTGAGTAATATGTTTACCTGCATAATACAGCTGGCGAGATATAAAATCTACCTCATACGATTATACTTGTTCAGAGAATTACAAAGATACCCTCTCTATGAATATGCAAGACTTTCCATAATATTGAGACCGCCCTCTCGTAATAAATAAGTCTTTATTGCTATTATATTTTGACAGGGCCTGTTTTACAGATGCTCGACCATAAAATAAATCACACGATGCCAGAAATGTTATTTTCAAAGTAATTCAAAATGGAATTTGACTTAGGATTTAGATGGTCACTCAGCCCTAGCTTATGTCACAAGTGCGGGATTAGTTGACCGAGTTTCATAAATAAAACCCTTAAACCTGTCGGTGTTGAAGGACATTGCAGGGGGAATATGTTGTGTTACATCTTTGACAAAACAACCGAGTTTATCAAGTTCATCCCAATTTGAGAATAGTTTTGGAGAATGGTTAGGGAGTCCATAAGACAGAGGAACCGAAATAGGTCATTCAGCACATCAACTCCGTTCTGATGACAAACGTGGAATTAGACAATATAATTTAGCCAAGGAGCGTTCAAGCTGTGAGTAAGTAAGTGAAGGCAGCCTTCTGCTTATAATTAATCATTTACATAGCTTTTACTTCACTATTTTATTGGCTGTCGAAAATGGACAGTGGTGCAATAGGATTTCTTTTCAACGTTTTTTTGCTAAAATTCATTGTTTGCAGTGTGGCATTTGAACTTCACTCTACAGTTAAACAATGTCAGTGATGCATATGAAACTAGCTGAGGTGAATAAATGTTCCATTTCTGAAATGCTAAATTCTCCAAGAGATAACTGAATTAGTTCGATGGTCCAAGGTTATCATTCTACCCCATTGCCATGATGGATAATGACAGTAATGCTTTTGAAAGGTGCATTTGACAGCATATTTTCCAAGGTCTTGATTGATGTGAGTACATAATAGAAATCCATGAAGACTGTACACAATTTCTCAGTGTTACAATCAAAATTGGAGGAGTGCCTTTACTCATCCCACTCCTTCTCTAAGTCAGAGCAATGTTTTAATTGAGCAGGGGGGTGATAAGGCGAATTATGTAAATTTCAGCCTGTATTCAATATTTAGTATTAGGGACAAGTCTTCCAGGTTGCTTCAGTCAACAGAGAATAACTAGCTTATTACAAATAAAACATAATTAATGAGGATGAAAAGGTTATTGATAGGTTGCACGTGCAAATGGAAATATAAAGGTCCTTCTAAAACTAACTAATGCATACATAAAACAAAGAAACATCAAAAAGTTTTTTTCTTAAAAATACTTTGGTCAATTGATGGTTAAACTCAAAAGAAAAGGATAAATCGCAGGTTGTCTGAAGTCCCTGATAACTAACCCATTTCTGAAATTATTCTACACTTTCAAGTCATGGGCGCTGGCTGTGTTCCAGGAGTAGCTGTAGCTGGCTGAATTCCATTTGTTTCAGACAAAACTTGCCTCCGGAACCCTTCATGGGTGATAAAGATGGCTTCCAGTGGGTTTTCAGTTCACACACACATTGCACAAAAAGAGAGATGGAGCAGAGAGCTGTTGCTCCTTTGGCAAGATATCTCAAAACCTCTTTAACTGAGTATGAAACTAAAAAAAAATTATTTCATGCACAAGTCGCATCATGTGACTTTAAAAACACTTAATCTGAACTACCAACATTCTTCCCCCTCAGCATCCCATTTTCCCCACCAACCCTGCCCCACTGTAGAATAAATGCTGCTCCCTCTGCACTACACGTCAGCTCTGATGAAGAGTCATCTAAATCAAAAAGGTTAGCTTGCCCCCTCTCCATCAATACTTCCTGGCCTACTGTGATCTCCAACATATTTTGTTTTCAGGACTATGTGACCTCTCTCTGAAAGTCGTTTAGACTGGATGTCTCCATCTGAACCTCGGCTCCTTGTAATATTGTCCTTTGATTAAAGTTGATAGGAAACACTACGTAAATCAGGGATTACTGATGAAGGGCTTTTGTCCGAAATATCAATTTTCCTGCTCCTTGGATGCTGCCTGACCTGCTGCGTTTTTCCAGCACCACTCTAATCTTGACTCTGCTGAATTAGTTGTCCTCATATTGAAAAGGTTTCGACCCAAATAATCTAAAAAGGGGTCTTGAGAATTCCAAGTGATGTTGCTGTGACTAGCTCCCTGGGCAGTTTCTCCCACAGGGGTCCATGGAAAGAAGGATTGTTGATTGTCAGAGACAAAGCGCTCCTTCCAGATGACTACCTCATGTTTTGTCATTGCTAGATGTATCCTTCAGAAATCATTCCTGAAGAAGGGCTTATGCCCGATGCGTCGATTCTCCTGCTCCTTTGATGCTGCCAGACCTGCTGCGCTTTTCCAGCAACACATTTTTCAGCTCTGATCTCCAGTATCTGCAGTCCTCACTTTCTCCTAAACATATCCTTGTTCATTTGTCTTTTGTTCAGTGGGTAGAACTTGCTACCCTGTTTCTCTCCATCCAAGATTTAGAATATCCAGGCCCGATGATTATTTTACAATGAAGCAAATGCTTGCATTTGTATAGTGCCTTTCTCAATACTGTTCCCAAGAGCTTAATAGTTAATAAGGTATTTTTAAAATGGGGTCTCAGTTGTATATAGGAAGCATGGCAACCAGTTAGTGCACACCACATTTCCATATGCAGTTCACTTGCCTTTCCTTTTGGGAAGGAAACCTTACCTTGGTCTGGCCTATGCCCTGATTCCAGACCCTCAGCAATGTGGTTAACTATATGATTACAGGAAATAGAAACAGGAGTAGGGCATTTGGCCCACCAAGCCTGCTCCACCATTCAATAAGATCATGGCTGATCCGACACTGCCCACATCCCCTTTCCTGCCCTTTCCCGCATAACCCTTAACTGGACTTTTTATTGCCCTCTGGGTAATCAGGATGGGCAACAAATGCTGGGCCTAGTCAACGATGCCCACATCCTATGAGTGAATATGAAAAATGAATGTGGCCAGGGTGGGGAAGGAGTTGGGTTAAATCCCATATCTTCTGTGAGACACTGTGATGAGAACAATGCTGGAAACTCAATCTGTTAGCTACTTCTAATAGACAGAAACACAGGCATTGGCAGAGTGCTCAAATTATATATCAATACCACTGTGTGCACTCCCTTCCTTTATCTCTCTAAAACTACTCCCCCCTGCCCCCACCCATCATTAGCGTTTATCCCAACCTTTTCCTAGCTACAATCAGTTCTGAAGCGGGCTGGCATGGTGGTTCAGTAGTTAGCACTGCTGCTGCATAGCGCCAGGTTCCTGGGTTTGATTCCACCCTCAGGTGACTGTCTGTGTGGGTTTCCTCTCACGGTCCAAAGATGTACAGGTTACATGCATTGGCCATGGAAATTGCCCATAGTATCTGGGGATGTGTAGGTTAGATGGATGGAAAAGTAGGGTTATGGGGAATGAGGCTGGGTGCGATGCTCTTTAGAGGGTCAGTGTGGGCTAAATGGCTTGTATCTGTCACTAGAGGGATTCTAAGAGTCACTGGATTTGAAGCAATAACTTTGTTATCTCTGCCAGACCTGCTGAGTTTCTCCTGCGACTTTTTATTTTTGTTTCTGATTTCCAGCATTCTTTGAGTTTTTTCTCATACAGTATAGGACTTGATCAAATGGAGTAAAATAAGTTGAGCAGGGGAGAGTTAGCTCAGCACGGTGTTGAGAAGGTTGAAGAGGTAGAAAGATTTTGAAAGAGGTGCTTTTTCTGCTTCCATCTTAAAGTCTCCCCTTCTGATCGAAGATAGTCGGTTGATGGAATTCTTTCCATTTTTAGAAAATGAATTAAATATCGAAGTGGGAATATTATGTTTCAGATATAACAGGCAGTGGTGAAACTGCAACTCGGAAAATGTATGCTATTTTATTCACCTTATTTAAGCAAGGATCTCAATGTCTCATTGATGGTAAAAAAAAAATGAGGTCCACTCAATTGTTCCCAGGCATGAGTGGGTTTTATCATGAGGAAAGATTGAACAGACTGGGTTTATTTCCAAGTACAAAGGGTGAATTGATTGAAGTTGATAAGCTCCTGATCAATCTTGCCAATATGAATTTGGAAAGGATGTTTCCTCTTGTGGGTGAGTTGAGAACTATAGAACTTGACTTTAAAGCTGCAGGTCACCCTGTTAGGGCAGAGATTACTTGTTTATTCAGTCATGTGTTGTAGGAGTCACTGGCAGGCCAGCATTTATTGCCCACAGGATAGTTAAAACTCAACCACATTGTTGCGGGTCTAGAGTCACATATAGGCCAGACCAGGTAAGGATGGAAGATTCATTTCCTAAGGAGAATGAGTGAACTAGATGTGTTTTTCTCAACAACGGTCATCATTAGACTCAACTCCAGATTTTTAAATTGAATTCAAAGTCGGCCATCTGCTCCTGACAGGATTCAAGGCCATGTCCCTAGAAAGTTACTGGGTCATTGGATTAACAGTCTAGTGATAACACCACTAAGCCACTACCTCAATGATCGGAATATGTTTCTCTAAGAGTTAAAAATCACACAACACCAGGTTATCGTCCAACAGGTTTATTCGGAAGCAGCAGCTTTCGGAGTGCTGCGCCTTCAAAGCTAATGATTCCACATAAGCCTGTTGGACTATAACCTGGTGTTGTGTGATTTTTTTAACTTTGTACACCCCAGTCCAACACAGGTTCCTCCAAATCATTTCTCTCAGCGAGTTGTGTGATGTTGGAATTCTCTGCCTCAGAACGGAGTGGAGGCAGAGTCACAAAGAACTGTCAAGACTTTTAAGGCAGCACTAGATTACTGTTTGACCAGGAAATAAAATATTATTGGGAGTAGATGGGAACAGGAACTTGAAACACCAATAAATTGGCCGGGACCTTTTTGAATCATGAAACAGGCTAGCAGGCTTGAATGGCCTCCTTCAGATCCTAACTAACATGTTTGTATGATATGACAGTTATTCCTCTGCTCAATAAGTTGCAAGACCATCTTTGGAACCCTTTTTGTATAATTATTCCAAATTCAATAGGCTTTAATCTAAGGTAAAAAATGAGGTCTGCAGATGCTGGAGATCACAGCTGAAAATGTGTTGCTGGTTAAAGCACAGCAGGCCAGGCAGCATCTCAGGAATAGGGAATTCGACGTTTCGAGCATAAGCCCTTCATCAGGAATGAGAGAGAGTAGCCAAGCAGGCTAAGATAAAAGGTAGGGAGGAGGGACTTGGGGGAGGGGCGATGGAGGTGGGATAGGTGGAAGGAGGTCAAGGTGAGGGTGATAGGCCGGAGTGGGGTGGGGGCGGAGAGTCGGTCGGCGCTGCCTCGTGCTCCCACGAGGAGGTTGAACAGTTCATCAACTTTACTAACACCTTCCATCCCGACCTTAAATTCACCTGGACTGTCTCAGACTCCTCCCTCCCCTTCCTAGACCTTTCCATCTCTATCTCGGCCGACCGACTCAACACCGACATCTACTATAAACCGACTGACTCCCACAGCTACCTGGACTACACCTCCTCCCACCCTGCCCCCTGCAAAAACGCCATCCCATATTCCCAACTCCTTCGTCTCCGCCGCATCTGCTCCCAGGAGGACCAGTTCCAACACCACACAGCCCAGATGGCCTCCTTCTTCAAGGACCGCAGATTTCCCCCAGACGTGATCGACGATGCCCTCCACCGCATCTCCTCCACTTCCCGCTCCTCCACCCTTGAGCCCCGCTCCTCCAACCGCCACCAAGACAGAACCCCACTGGTTCTCACCTACCACCCCACCAACCTCCGCATACAATGTATCATCCGCCGTCATTTCCGCCACCTCCAAACGGACCCCACCACCAAGGATATATTTCCCTCCCCTCCCCTATCAGCGTTCCGCAAGGACCACTCCCTTCGTGACTCCCTCGTCAGATCCACACCCCCCACCAACCCAATCTCCACCCCGGCACTTTCCCCTGCAACCGCAGGAAATGTAAAACTTGCGCCCACACCTCCACACTCACTTCCCTCCAAGGCCCCAAGGGATCCTTCCATATCCGCCACAAGTTCACCTGTACCTCCACACACATCATCTATTGCATCCACTGCACCCGATGTGGCCTCCTCTATATTGGGGAGACAGGCCGCTTACTTGCGGAACGCTTCAGAGAACACCTCTGGGCCGCCCGGACCAACCAACCCAACCACCCCGTGGCTCAACACTTTAACTCTCCCTCCCACTCCACCGAGGACATGCAGGTCCTTGGACTCCTCCACCGGCAGAACATAACAACACGACGGCTGGAGGAGGAGCGCCTCATCTTCCGCCTGGGAACCCTCCAACCACAAGGTATGAATTCAGATTTCTCCAGTTTCCTCATTTCCCCTCCCCCCACCTTGTCTCAGTCGGTTCCCTCAACTCAGCACCGCCCTCCTAACCTGCAATCCTCTTCCTGACCTCTCCGCCCCCACCCCACTCCGGCCTATCACCCTCACCTTGACCTCCTTCCACCTATCCCACCTCCATCGCCCCTCCCCCAAGTCCCTCCTCCCTACCTTTTATCTTAGCCTGCTTGGCTACATTCTCTCTCATTCCTGATGAAGGGCTTATGCTCGAAACGTCAAATTCCCTATTCCTGAGATGCTGCCTGGCCTGCTGTGCTTTGACCAGCAACACATTTTCAGCTTTAATCTAAGGTACCTAAGCTAGTCCAGCTTTACTATAACCATAGGGCAGAAAAAGTATCATCACATTTGATTTGATTTAATTTATTAATGTAACATGTACTGAAATATTGTTTTGCATGCTAACCAGACTAACCATACCTTATATGAGGACATCATGGTAATAGAATAGAATGCAGAATAGAGTGCTACAGCTACAGAGAAGGTGCAGATAAAGATCAACTCTAATGCATGAGAGGTCCGTTCATATGTCTGCTAACAGCGGGGAAGAAAGTGTTCTTGAATCTGCTGGTGTGTGCTTTCATACTTTTGCATTTCTGCTCAATGGAAGAGGGTAGGAGAGAATATAACAAAGGTAGGAGGGGTCTTTGATCATGTTGGTTGCTTTCCCAATAGAAGGAAGGCTGCTTTGTGTGACTGACTGGGCTGTGTTCACAGCTCTCTGTAATTTCTTGCAGTCTTGGGTAGAGCAATTGTCGTATGAAGTTGTGATAGGATGCTTTCTATGGTGCATCTATATAAATTGGTCAGAGCCTTTGTGGACATGTTGAATTTCCTTAGCCTTCTGAGGCAGTAGAAGCATTGGTGTGTTTTCTTGACTATAGCGTTGATGTGGATAGACCAGGACAGATTGTTGGCGATGTTTACTCTTAGCAACTTGAAGTTCTTGAGCACCTCCACCTCAGCACCATTGACACAGACAGGGGCATGTTCTCCACTCCACTTCCTGAAGTCAATGACCAGCTCCTTCATTTTGCTGACATCGAGAGAAAGATTGGTGTCTTTAGACCATGCCACTAAGTGGCCTATCTCTTTCCTATACTCTGTCTTGTCATTGTTTGAGATCCAATCCACTACAGTGATGTCATCAGCAAACCTGTGAATGGAGTTATAGCTGAATGGAACCCCCTCTGATTCTATCTCCCACACCCAACCATTGTCTACTGGTTGAGGAAGTTAAAATCCCACATCTTTTATCATTTTATCCACTCTCTCCAATGGCGTGGTGTCTCAAAGCATGTGAAAGACAGATAGTTGTCAGTCTTTCCTGATTGGAAACATGGCCAGGCCAAAGTATGATTTCAGAATGGTGGTGAGATGGAACTGTCCTTTCTTTCTCCCCTCTTTCTCCAATGGAATTCCAGCATTTTGGATCATACACCACCTGAAGGTTCCATTGAGCACATGGCAAAACCCATCGCTGGAAGTTACGAATGGGAATGCCACTCCCCTCTCACTCATGTCCTTTTGTTGAAGATTTGTGTGTTTCACTCCTGAAGTTCTCAAGCTGTCTAAAACCCAATGGCACTTAAAGTAGTTCCAGATACCCTCAAGAGTGTTATCATATTTGGTACCTTTAGGATGTTGGGTGTTTGCCATAAATCTCTCAGACTTTGAAACTGTTCATTCAGCACTACAGGGCAGTTGAATAAAGAGATTACGTTTGGCTCAATCTAAAACATAGCCAGGATTGGGTGTTGGAGGAGGAAGTGGCGATAAGGAGCTAGACTGGGACAACAAGTTACGTACAAGTCATTCTGCTATAACATGTGTTACGTTAACACAAATTTGCTTAACACAATTGACAAATTGGGGACACTGTTTCCAAAGTGCAACCTTTTAAAGCATATATTGTTTATAACGTAATTCCGGCCCCATTAGTTTAAATGGGGCTGCTATTACATGATTTTCTTATAACATGGGATTGCATAAGAACATAACTAGTGTGTTACAGCAGAACTGACTGTGATATTCAGGAAAGGACTCTTCTGCCCTGTCCACTCTGTGATATACTCTCTCTGCTCCATTATAAAATGTTACCACTCTCTCCCTTAATCTCCAGCATCAAAGTGTTAAGGAGTGAAATACAACAAATTTTCAACTGCTCAATCTCTTTTCTAATATTTTACATCTTGCCTGAGTACAATACAAATGTTATCAGGGAAGGTGTTGCTGAGATTTGAACTGGAATCATCAGGGAGCAAGTACACTCCCTGAATATTAGATAGATGTGGAGGGATGAAGCTCAGATATGTATGTGAATGTAGGCAAGGAGGGAGAGGGGAAGCAGAGCCAGGGAAAGGTCAGGGATTACTTATGGGACTTAAAGGAACAATCTTGCTGCCTTGCTTCTCTAGGTCTCCAAGGTAACCTTCCAGACAACCAAAACGTGTTCTGGCCTCCTTTAACTACTCTTCCACTTCCTTCGAAGTTTCTGTGACAGCTTTTCCAACCCCATGCTTCACAACTAGGAAGAAATTTCACTCAGGGCAAAACGTTCTGGTCCGGACTGCCAGCTTTTATGTTCAAGCTGCCCTTTCGCCAGTCTGTAAGACAGAGAATGCTTCAAAGGAACAGTCTGAACCATGCTACTCCTGTGATCTGTGTGTACCCAACCTTTAACTTGGAAAATAACACAGTCCAACAGTGCCGCAGAGGGTTTAATTGTCACTTCAGGAAACTCCAAATTATAACCAGCTGCAGTCCAAAGCTGATGTGGTTTCCACCCTCTGCCATTCCCTGGGGTGGAAATGAAGAAAGGTTTTAGAAAGGATGAGGGGTCTCTGGGTCTCAATACAAAAAAAAAGCCAATGACAAATTCAAACCATGCATCATTCTAGTCTTAGCATTGAGTTGGGAGATTGCATAGCCTCTCCTTAGTTCCACTACTCCATGGGTCCCAACTTGAATTTAATTATTTTACCTAGCTTCTCACAGGGTCAATCACATTCTCCCTCTCAATCAGCTCGAAAGCTTATGCTTCCAAATAAACTTGTTGGACTATAACCCTGGTGTTGTGTGAGTAATTCAGATAAATGTGAGGTGCTGCATTTTGGGAAAGCAAATCTTAGCAGGAATCATGCACTTATTCGGAACCTGCACCTTGGAGTGCAAGTTTATAGCTCCTTGAAAGTGGAGTTGCAGGTAGATAGGATAGTGAAGAAGGCGTTTGGTATGCTTTCCTTTATTGGTCAGAGTATTGAGTACAGGAGTTGGGAGGTCATGTTGCAGATGTACAGGACATTGGTTAGGCCACTGTTGGAATATTGTGTGCAATTCTGGTCTCCTTCCTATTGGAAAAATGTTGTGAAGCTTGAAAGGGTTCAGAAAAGATTTACAAGGATGTTGCCAGGGTTGGAGAATTTGAGCTTTAGGGAGAGGCTGACCAGGCTGGGGCTGTTTTCCCTGGAGCGTCGGGGGCTGACGCTTATAGAGGTTTACAAAATTATGAGGGGCATGGATAGGGTAAATAGGCAAAGTCTTTTCCCTGGGGTCATGGAGTCCAGACCTAGAGGGCATTGGTTTAGGGGGAGAGGGGAAAGATATAAAAGAGACCTAAGGGGCAACTTTTTCATGCAGAGGGTGGTATGTGTATGGAATGAGCTGCCAGAGGATGTGGTGGAGGCTAGTACAATTGCCACATTTAAGAGGCCTTTGGATGGGTATATGAATAGGAAGGGTTTGGAGGGATATGGGCCGGGTGCTGGCAGGTGGGACTAGATTGGGTTGGGACATCTGGTCAGCGTATACGGGTTGGACCGAAGGGTCTGTTTCCGTGCTGTACATCTCTATGACTCTATGACTCTATCTTAGTCCAACACCGGCTCCTCTAAGTCAAGACTTGGAGCAAAAGATCAATCTACGTTCGTCATTGAATACAAAATGATTGATATATTGTTAAAGAAAACATATTGCAGAATTACTGAAAACAGTTTGTAACATGAAAATATAAATTACAACCCCTCTAAATAACCCCAAATACACAAACAAATAACCCCATTCATACTGAGAGAAGAGGAAAGGAACATTATTCTCTCTCCAGAGATTTACTTTAAGAGAAAAAAAAACAATAAATATTAGCTCTTGAAATCAAAAATAAAAGCACTGAATGCAGAACGTGGTGGCAATGGCCTACTGGTATTATTGCTGGACTTTTAATCCAGGAACCAAGGTAATGTTCTGGGGACCTGGGTTTGAATCCCACCACAGCAGATGGTAAAATTTGAATTCAGCCAACAGCTGGAATGAAGAGTTTGATGATGATCATGAATCCATTGCCAATTGTCGGGAAAAACCCATCTGGTTCACTAATGTCCTTTCGCGAAGGAAACGGGACTTCCATGGTCTAGCCTATATGTGAATCTCGACCCACATTAATGTGCTTCACTCTTAACTGCCCTTTGAGCAATTAGGGATAGATAAATGCTAGCAATCCACCCTAACCTGCACAGCTTTGCACTGTGAGAACAAACCAGAGCCACACAGCCATGGGGAGAACATGCAAGCTCCACCCATTGTGTCCAACCAGCCATTACAATATGTAACTATTCATGCAAAAAGCTAAATCTCGGACTCTTGTGGTGCTGCAGTAGTGCCCCTATCTCCAGACCAGGAGGTTCAGGTTCAAATTCCAGCTGCTCCAGAGGTGTCTGATAATGTCTCCAAACGGGACATTTTGAAAATATCAAAGACAGTGATTTGAGGACTCTTATAGTGGAGTGGTAGTGCCTCTACGTCTGGCGAGCAGGCCCAGTTTCAAGCCTGACCAGTCCTACATGTGTGTGATAAAATGTCTCAACAGGTTGATCCCCAACAACTAAACCTAACCTTGTGGTTAGGGCAAGTTCCTCTTCTTGTGAAGACTTACATGTGGTTCTTCCTCGATCACCACTAACTACACAGACTCAGTACAGAAAGGTAGATCATTGGCATCATACCACCTCAATTATGATGGCGCCACAAGTGTCCAGTACAAACACCCTTGAATTTGACAGAACCAGAGACCATTATGAATGCTGTCTGAAGACAACAAATGTTGGAGATCACAGCGGGTCAGACAGCATCCATGGGGAGACAGCAAGCTAAGGTCTCCAGTTTAGATGACTCTTCATCAGAGCTGATGTAAAGTGCAGGGGGGACAGCATTTATGCTGTAGTTTGGGAGGTGGGGAGTGCTGGGGGGGTAGTGGGATAGGGTACCAGTGAAGAAATGATAGTTCAGCTTAGGTAATCACAATGTGAGAATGGCAGAACAATGGTGTGTCTCCTACCAGATCTGAAAGGATAGACAGTGGGATGGAGGAAAGGGAGGATATGAAAACAAGCTAAAAGAAAGGGAAGAAATGTTCACAATTTAAAGGTGTTGAACTCATATTAAGTCTGGAAGGCTGGAAAGTGCTGGTCTGAAGATGAGATGCTGTTCCTCCAGTTTATGCTGTGATTCTCTGGAACACTGCAGCATGCCAAGGACAGACACGTGGAGCATGCAAGCAGGACGCTGTGTTAAAATGACCGGCTACAGGAAGGTTGGGGTCCCTGCTTGCGGTCACCCAGTCTGTGCTTGGTTTCTCCAATGTAGAGTAGGCCATATTGGGTACAGCGAATACAATCCACAGGATTGGAGAGGGTACAGGTGAAATGCTGCTTCACCTGGAAACACTGTTCAGGCCCTTGGATGGTGAGCAGGAAGGAGGTGAAGGGACAGGTGTTGCACCTTCTACAGTTACATGGGAAGGTGCCGTGAAGAGGGGGAGGTGGCATTAGTCATTGTGGAATGGGCTAAGGTGTCTGCTTAACATTTATTATGATTAGTGTTTAGATTAGAGTGGCGTTGGAAAAACACAGCAGGTCAGGCAGCATCCGAAGAGCAGGAAAATCGACGTTTCAGGCAAAAGCCCTTTATCAGGCATGGAGGGAGGGAGCCTCTGGGGTAGAGAGATAAGAAGAGTGGGGGTGGGGGGGGGGTGTGGAGGGTAGGCTGGGAAGAAGATAGCAAAGAGTACAATAGGTAACTGGGGTGGGGCTGGAGGTGATAGGTCAGGGAGGAAGGTGGGGGAAGGTAGAAAAGAGTACAATAGGTGAATGGGAGTGGAATGAAGGTGATAGGTCAGAGAGGAAGGTGGAGTGAATAGCTGGGGAGGAAGATTGGCAGGTAGGACAGGTCATGGGGACAGTGCTGAGCTGGAAGGTTGGAACGGGGGTAAAGTGGGGGGAGGGGAAATGAGGAAACTGGTGAAGTCCACATTAATACCCTGGCATTGAAGTGTTCCGAGGTGGAAGATGAGGCGTTCGTCCTCCAAGCGTCGGGTGGTGAGGGAGCAGCAGTGAAGGAGGTCCTTGACAGAGTGGGAGGGGGAGTTGAAATGTTGGGCCACAGGGCGGTGGGGTTGATTGGTGCAAGTGTTCTGGAGATGTTCTCTAAAGAGCTCTGCTAGGAGGCATCCAGTCTCCCCAATGTAGAGGAGACCGCATCGGGAGCAACAGATACAATAAATGACATTGGTGGATGTGCAGGTGAAACTTTGATGGGTGTGGAAGGCTCCTTTGGAGTTAGTTCAATTAAGATTAGTTCAATGGAAGGACAAGGGCTGATGGGATTTCTCCACAGTGCACCAACACCGACTGGAAGATCTCCTTCTGAATTACAATCAAGCTATGACTTAGAATGGAGAGCTTCTTCACTGATGATGCTACCTAGCATGGTGTGAAAATGTCTGAAAACAAACCTTCCAGCTCCGCGAGCTAACACACAACCTAACCATGTAGGATACGTGTAGCAACACAACTTTTTAGGAATAGAGAGAAAATAGCCACTAACTTAACACCATATGAAATGGTGTTTGGGAAGGAATAGATTTTCTCCCTCCCCACAAAAGACAAGGTCTACTGTCTCGGCCTTAGTTTCAGCTCCACCTGAAGGACAGTAGCTTTGAATAATGCAGCACTCCCTCAGCACTGCATTGGAAAATCAGAGTGATGGACAGGATAAAAAGCCAAAGTCTTTTCCCCAGGATAGGGGAATCCAAAACTAGAAGGCATAGGCTTAAGGTGAGAGGGGAAAGATTTAAAAGGGACCTAAGGGGACACGTTTTCACCCAGAGGGTGGTTTGTGTATGGAATGAGATGCTAGAAGAAGTGGTGGAGGCTGGTACAATTACAACATTTAAAAGACATTTGGATGGGTTTATGAATAGGAAGGGTTTAGAGGGATATGGGCCAAATGATGGCAAATGGGACCAGATTTAGCGAGTTCTGAGCAGATTTGCAGCTCAGGTTGAGGTTCTGGATGTAGGTTTGCTCACTGAGCTGGAAGGTTCATTTTCAGACGTTTCGTCACCATACTAGGTAACATCTTCAGTGAGCCTCCGGATGAAGGGAGGCTTCTGCTTCATCCGGAGGCTCACCGAAGATGTTACCTAGTATGGTGACGAAATGTCTGAAAGCGAACCTTCCAGCTCAGCGAGCAAACCTACATCCAGGAACTAGATTTATTTAGGATATCTGGTCAGCTTGGACAAGTTAGACCGAAGGGTCTGTCTCCATACTGTGCACTTTTCTGACTCTATGACTGTATGAATGTATCAGTTCTGACAGCCAGAATGAAGCTGATTGTCAACATAGGAGTAAATTTCTGCAGGTGCTAGAATCTGTACTGAAAACAAAAAAATGCTGGAAAACTCAGCAGGACCTTTTTTTGTGGCATCTCACATCAAGGGCTTCTGTGGTGTCATCGTTATAGCAGTGGAAGAAACATAACTGGCAAACCATGCGCAGAGAGCTCCCACAAACTGTGAGACGATGATGACCAGGATTGGTGATGCTAATTGAGGAATAAGTTTTCTCCCTCCCCCACAAAAGACGATGCCTACTGTCCGGGCCTCAGTTTCAGCTCCGCCTGAAGGACAGTAGCTTTGCATAATGTAGCACTTCCTCAGCACTGCATTGGAAGATCAGAGTGAACTTTTGCATTCTGGTGCCAGGACTGCAATATAAACCATCATCATTTTTTAACTCAGAGGTAAGAACACTTCCATCTGATATCACAATGGCTGAAACTCACAAGGAATTATCTATTGACAGCACATTGAGCATTCTTTCCATGATTCTTCTCCAATGTTCAAATCTTAATTCCCAAGGAATATGCAATAAACTACTTTAATTGCTCATCTTATATGCGTGGTGTCACTAAAGATGAATGTTAACAGTGAGACCTCGTTGATCTATTGGTAAGTAATGAAAACAAAAAAATGCTGGAGATCCCAGTGAGTCAGGCAGCATCCATGGAGAGACAGCAAGCTGGTGTTTTGAGTTCAGATCACTCTCCGTCTGATTTATTCCTTGGTCATCATCATCTCACTGTTTGTGGGAGTTTGCTGTGCACAGTTTGCCAGCTATGTTTCTTACTCTGCAGCAGCCATCACACCACAGAAGCCCTTTGTATGAGACGCCACCAAGGGCTCAAAAAGGGTGCTACATAAATGCAAATCTTTCCGTGGCAGGAGGAGCACTTATGTAGCAATTGCCTCACAGAATGACACTCCCGCTGAGGTTCTGACCTCATTCCTGTGTGCAATGCTTTTGAGTGAATAACCCGCACAAGGAAAGGCTAAGCAGAACACAGGACAACACACTGTCACCCTGAAAAGGCCTGTACCCCTCTCAGTCAAATGTCTCACAATCTAACGCAGGTAAATGCCTTTGGCCACCGAAGTCGCTGACTGCATCTAGTGCCTTCCCCGGGACAGGATCAACAAAAAAATTTTGGAACACATCGCTTGTGGGAAGCAGGAGTATCAGTTGAGCTTCTTACCCTGACTGCCATGATCCCCTAACTCTGCTCCTCAATTTTAACACAGAAGGTCTCACTGGAGAAGGGTTGCCCCTCAACAACAAAAAAAGGAAGGCTGCAGGTGAAAGCCGGAGCCCGAGTGAAAGCCAGAAGCATCGCTGAGCAAACAAAGAATCAGCACAAAGTTATGTACACAATCCAAATTGAACTTCAGTCATTCAAGGACTCACACTCCACACGAAAGTATGAAAGGAATGCGCTAAAAGTCATAAATGAGAGCTGAGATGGCCCTTTCAAAGGGTGAAAATTTAAATAAACTTGTCACGCATGACATATACGTTTTTGTGCCTGGGAATCCCTGGGTCTTCTTAAAAGAGGATCTGAAGATATTTGAGCAAGCATGCCATTTCCTATTGCTGAAAACTCACTCACATCTTTTCTCAACTCACATAGTGACTCTGGTGAGCTTGAGTTTCCCAGAGCAGAATGCTCTTCGATTGCCTCAGTGCAGTTGTCTGGAGAGCTGACTGTTGAAATGGTGCACATGGATGCATGCATACATGTGTGTGTATATATATATATATATATATATATACTCACACACACAAACACCCACACACACATTCACTCACACACACACAAACACTCACACATGCACACACGCACACTCACTCACATACACATGCACACAAACACATGCATGCACACACCCTCACATGCACACACACACACACACCCTTACGTGAATGCACACATGCACTCTCACATGCACACACACTCTCATATGCATACACACACCCACATGCATACAGATACACTCTGAAGCATACACACAGACACCCCCTCACACACACTTGCACACATGCACTCCACATATACACATGCACAAGCAGACACACACTCATGCACTCACACACACATTCATACAATACACTTGCATGCATACACACACTCCACATATATAAATGCATATACATACACAGGCACACAAATGCATACACTCAGATGCACACTTACAAGCACTCATACACGTGCACAAAAATGGCAATTTCATGTCTAAACAATGTCAACAATATTTTTGATTTAGAGGTGGTGGTGTTGGACTGGGGTGTACAAAGTTAAAAATCACACAATGCCAGGTTATAGTCCAACAGGTTTATTTGGAAGCACTAGCTTTCGGAGCACTGCTCGATCATCAGGTGGTTGTGAAACAGGACCATGATGCAGAACTTATACTAAAAGTATACAGTGTAATGTAACAAAAAATTATATATTGAAAAAGACCTGGATTGTTTGTGAAGTCTCTCATCTTTTAGAATGACCATGCTGGTTTCAGTTCTTTCATATGTAAATCCCAGAACTTCCTTAAAGTTACATTCTCAAGTGAACTTTAACAATAGGTGCCATGTCAGCCCAGATAATTCATCGAAGGTGTAAGGTGCCCTGTGTGAGGCTGTCTGTGCCCCAATGTTCTGACTGATTCTAATCTAAAAAGGAATTTACAGAATCTTACATGAATTCATGTAGTTTTTGAGAAAAATAAAATGTAATTCTGCAAGTACAAATTCACCACACAAACGTGTGTGTGTGTGTGTGTGTGTGTAGTGGGGTCACCTGTAGTGTGACATGAACTCAAGGTCCCGGTTGAGGCCCTCCCCCATTTGGCTATCAGCCTCTGCTTGGCCACTTTGCGTTGGTACCTGTCCTGAAGTCCGCCCTAGAGGATGGTCACCCAAAGGTCCAAGATTGTATGTCCAGGACTGCCGAAGTGTTCTCTGGCTGGGAGGGAACACTCCTGTCTGTTGATTGTTGCGTGGTGTCCAGTCATGCGTTGCTGTAGCCTCTGTTTGGTCTCACCAATGCACCCTGCCTCAGGGCATCCTTGCCTGCAGTGTAAAAGATAGACAACGTTGGCCGAGTCATGTGAGCACCTGCCCGCGTACATGGTGGGTGCTGTCCCCACTTGTAATTATGGTACCCGTGTCGACACTCTGACATGTCTTTTTTCGAGCTGTATGTAATCTCAGGAGGTTTAAAGTTACATTCTCACAGACTAAACAATCACATCCATTTAAAAGTCATCCATTTTCTTGGGATGCTCATGTAGTGTGGTCACCAGTAGTCAATATTTGTTGCTGGTCCTGAGTTGTCCTTGAGAAGACGGTGGTGATCTGCTTACCTGAACCGCTGCAGTCGATTTGCTCCCGGTAGACCCACAATTGGCATTAGGGAGGGAGTTCCAGGATTTTAATCAGTGACAGTGAAGAAGGGACAATACATTTCCAAGTCAAGACAGTGAGAGACTTGCAGGTGATGGTGTTCCCATTCACCCACAGTCCCATGCCTTTGTGTGTGGTACAGATTGTGGGTTTGAGAGATGCAGTTGAAGGAGCCTTGGCGAGTTGCTGTAGTGTATGTCACATGTTGCTGTAGTGTATGTCACATGTTGCTGTAGTGTATGTCACATCCAATGGATGTCACATGTTGCTGCTACTGCAGCGGTGGAGAAGTGAAGTTTACAATTGGTGGATAGAGTGCTGACCGAGTGCACTGCTTTGTGTTGAAACTTTTGATCATTGTTGGAGCTGCATTCGTCCAGGTAAGTGGAGACTACTCCATGACACTCAGGATTTCAGGAGTTCGGGAGATCAGAGGCAACTTACTTGCCTCAGAATTCTTACACTGTGTGGTCAGCCACAGTATTCATACAGCTGGCCCCGTTTGTAATGAAATGAGCTAAGTCTGTAGATGCAGGTCTCAAACATGTCGCTGTTTGATATTAAGAACGTCAGTGTTCAGAGCTATTGAAAATATTTCCGTTTTTGGGTTAAAAATTTTCTTGAATAATAAAACAGATTTAACAACAGGCATATTCCCAAATATATATTTGGAAATGAACTAATAATGATTTCAAAAACAACATCGAATTGAGTCTGGGACTTCATGATTACAGCAATCAACACTTCACTGAAGATGGGTCACTAGACTTGAAACACTAATTCTTCTTTCTCTCTCCACAGATGCTACTAGACCTGCTGAGTTTCTCCAGCAATTTATGGCTTTGTAACACTTGTTTGACAGTAGGTTCTTAGCAGGACTGGAAGGATTTTAAGTGTTGTTCCTGATAATGCCGCAAGTGATTCAACCTTACTTTGAATTTCAGAGTATAAGTCGGTACAAATAAAGGCTGGGATCTTGTTTTTAGACTGAGCTGAAAGGCAGGGTTTTACAGCAGAGAAATCAATAGTCAATGAAGGTGAGGGAGACCACAAAATTGTCCAATAACCCGGCAGCTTCCCCTGTTGCTGAAGTTAGTAACGCCAGACCTAAAGGCTGGGGCTACAGTAGTGACCACTCCCCCACCCCAGCCCGGGGGTCCAGTGTGGGACATCATCGGTGAGAAAGATTGACATGTTTCAACGGGGGCTGGGAGAATAGGGGTTTGTGCCTTCTCATGAGAGGGGGCTTAAGGGGAAAGGGGATGAGCAGAGGACAGAGGAGTACTTCTCAACAACCAACAGCCCTCTCCTGATACAAGGTGTTTTTCTTTATGTTAGAACATGCAACATAAAGGAGATCCTCACAGTTCTCTCACTCAGCTCTCCAGGATTTCTGAAGGTCTCCTGCTGAAGGTAATCAGGGAATCAGGGAATCCTCATGGTCATTCCATCTCTTGGCTGCTGGCCGAGAGCCTGGTTCCTCTCCAGAGTACACCTTCAGCAGGCACGAGTTTTGATCGTGACAATTTAAATCTTGATTGATCATTCAAATGTGAGAAGGTGTCACAAGGTCCATTCAGTACTAACTGGGCCCTTAAAACTGAATTCCTTTTATCTCACAGAGAGCAAGTTCCTACCGTGGACAACAGCACTTTATTCATGGTTTTTCGGTTTAATGTGAAAGCATTAATGGAATTAGGCAGCAAAAGAATATTTGTATTCACACTCACTTCTGTGCACTGTCAGTGCTCCAATTTAGAGTGAGTCATTTTTGTTTTCTAACAGTGTAATTACCATAGTAAGAACAGCAAACAATATCCAAGTTACAAGCAGTGAGGTCCCACTGACCGTGTCATAAAGTCTTAGAAACAGACCCTTCGGTCCAACCCGTCCATGCCGACCAGATATCCCAATCCAATCTAGTCCCACCTGCCAGCACCCGGCCCATATCCCTCCAAACCCTTCCTATCCATATACCCATCAAATGTCTTTTAAATGTTGCAATTGTACCAGCCTCCACCACATCCTCTGGCAGCTCATTCCATAGACCTACCACCCTCTGCGTGAAAAAGTTGCCCCCTAGGATTCTTTTATATCTTTCCCCTCTCACCTTAAGTCTTTGCCCTCTAGTTCTGGAATCTTCCACTCCAGTGAAAAGACTTGTCTATTTATCCTTTCCATGCCCCTCATGATTTTATAAACTTCTATAAGGTCACCCCTCAGCCTCCGATGTTCCAGGGAAAATCGCCCAAGCCTATTCAACCTCTCCCTATAGCTCAAATCCTCCAACCCTGACAAAATCCTTGTAAATCTTTTCTGAAACCTTTCAAGTTTCACAACATCTTTCCGATAGGAAGGAGACCAGAATTGCACGCAATATTCCAACAGTGATCTTACATTGTCCTGTACAGCCCCAACACGACCTCCCAACTCCTGTACTCAATACTGTGACCAATAAAGGGGTGATAAATGATTAGGTTCTGTTAAACTGGTGTGGGCTGAGGAATTAATATTGGCCGTCACTTAGGAAGAACATCCCTGATCTTTCCTCGCATAGCGCTATCCCAATCTTCATCTGTAAGGGATCACAACTTAGAATCTGAAAAGACAGCATCTCAGACAATGTGGCACTTCCTCAGGCGTGCATTGTAGTTTCAGTCCAAATTCAAATGGAATGGACCTTGATCCCATGACCTTCTGAGTCAGCAGTTAATGTGCCCCTATTGAATCGAGACTAACACTTAACAATAGTCCTTTAACACTTCTCGAGCAGTTAATGAGCCGCTCAACCAATATAAATAATGAAAGTTTGTGGACCTAGCTGTGGAGCACGCAAAACTTTACGGAAAAGATCAGTGGCACATTCTTAAAGCCTGTTTCATGACCAGATCCTTTAGACTGCGTAATGGAGAAAGTGGAAGATGTCTGTGGTCTGGGAGAGCAGCCCACAAAGCATATTCCAGAGTCAAGCTTCATGGCAATACGTTACAGATGATGTGAACTCAGGGTCCATTACTGGGAGTTGTTGAAAGGTGTTTGGAAGAAGTTTCACGACTCAATAAAGAGCAACGAGGTAAGGAAGGTGTTTTACAGGAGCAAGGCTGCTCAGACGTAAGATGCTGGGACAGTAGTCATTACGGATGTTGGCAAACCAGGGGAGTGCTGAGAAGGATAAAACACAGGATACACCATGAGTGAAAGAATAAGATTAATGCTGTCCACTTCTCACATGCCATATGGCAAAGAGAAGTACTGCACTGCAGGAAAGAATTTCCATGAGCCAAATTATCTTGATTTATTTGCTACTGTGCTTATTTTTAAAGGTAAAAATGGCAAAGATTCAAATACACAGTGGGAGAAATCCTTCACTAATTGTGAAACACGAATTGAAGCATTATAAGGATATTTGCAATTGAACAAACACCCAGACCCATTGCTATCTACCACATGGGTGTGTGGGAGGGGGCTTGGGTTTCTGTGAGAGAGTGTACGTATGTTCATGCATGAATGTGAGTGTAAAAAAGTATAAGTCTGTGAGAGGGTGCGCGTGTGAGTGTGGGATGTATGCGTGAGCGTATGAGAGAGAACTTGTGTATAAGAGAGGGTCTGTGTGAGTGGATGGGTCTGTAGGAGTGTGTGTGTGTGTGTGTGTGTGTGTGTGTGTGTGTGTGTGTGTGTGTGTGTGTGTGTGTGTGTGTGTGTGTGTGTGTGTGTAGGTCGGTCTGTCTATAGGAGTGTTTGTGTGTCTGACCAGCTTTCAGGACAACATCACACTAGCTTGCCACAGAGGATGCTGCGAGATGTGTCAGAGTGTTGACATGGATACCACCATTACACGTAGGTACTCAGGTGACTTGGCCAATGTTGTCTGTGTCATACTCTGCAGGCAAGGATCCCTTGAGGCATGGTACATTGGTGAGACCAAGCAGACGCTATGACAACAGATGAATAGACACCACATAATAACCAACAGACAGGATTGTTCCCTCCCAATTGGAGAACACTTCAGTGGACCTCGGACCTTCGGATGACCATCCTCAAAGGTGGACTTTGGAATAGGTAACAACGCAAAGTGGCCGAGCAGAGGCTGATAGCCAAATGGGGATGGCCTCAATCGGGACCTTTGGTTCCTGTCAAACTACAGATGACCCCCATTGCACTACACACACACACACACACACACACACACACACACACACACACACACACACACACACACACACACACACACACACACACACACTCCGTCTCATACACTCACACATATACTCCCACACTCACACATGCACCCTCTCACAGACTTATATCTCTTTACACTCACACTCACACACATACACATACACACATGCTCTCACTCTCCTACCCCTTCCCTCTCTCACACACACACACACACACACACACACACACACACACACACACACACATGTTTGTGGGGTGAATTTGTACTTGCAGAATTACTTTTTATTTTGATCAAAAACTGCATGAATCCATGTAAGATTCTGTAAATCCCTTTTTTAGATTAGAGTCAGTCTGAACATGGAAGCACAGACAGCCTCACATAGGGAAGCTCACAACTTCGATGCATTATCTGGGCCGACATGGCACCTATTGTTAAAGTTCCCTTGAGAATGTAACTTTAAGAAAGTTCTGGGATTTACATATGGAAGAACTGAAACTAACATGCCCGTTCTAAAAGAGGAGTGATTAAACAAACAATGCGGGTCTTTTTCAATATATAATTTCAGTTACATCACATTGCAAATGTTTTGCTATAAGACCATAAGACATAGGAGTGGAAGTAAGGCGATTCGGCCCATCGAGTCCTCTCCAGCAATTAACCATGGCTGATGGGCATTTCAACTCCACTTACCCGCACTCTCCCTATATCCCTTAATTCCTCGAGAGATCAAGGATTTATCAATCTCTGCCCCGAAGACATTTAACATCCCAGCCTCCATTGCACTCCATGGCAATGAATTCCACAGGCCCACCATTCTCTGGCTGAAGAAATGTCCCCCTCTATATTCTAAGGCTGTGCCCACGGGTCCTCATCTCCCCGCCTATAAATTCTGTGTTGTACGATCTTATTCTCCACAACCACCTGATGAAGGAGCAGGGCTCTGAAAGTTAGTGCTTCCAAATAAACCTGTTGGACTATAACCTTGTGTTGTGTGATTTTTTTTATCTAAGGGGACATGATCATTCTTATTCACATAGAAGCACGCAGCATGGAAACACACCCTTCATCTAACTCGTCCATGCTGACCAGGTTCATAAACTGAACTAGCTCCATTCACATACATTTGCCTCATATCCCTGTAAACCTTTCCTATTCATGTAGCTGTCCAGTAGGACTCAAAATGTTAACCAGGTTTCTTCCTCCACAGATGCTGCCAAACCTGTTGAGTTTCTCTAGTCCTTGCTGTTGTTTTTTTTTCAGATCTCCAGCATCTCTTTTTATAATCCGTATAGACTATGTGTTTTATCCCTTTGGTCCACAAGCTATATGTTTATCTTAAGGTTTTTACTGTTGCAAGTTATTAGATCCAGTTGCACATTGCTTCCTCCACCATCACGCTGAATGTTGTTTTAAACATTTAGAGGCCGTTGGATCTAAAGTCTGAACATGACGCATGAAGTAGACGTCAAAATGGTTTCCTGATCTGTGCCTCAGAATTAGAGCAACTGAAATTGTCAAACCACCACCTTGGGATCAGTCAGTCTGAAAATGGATGTTTCAGCAGAGTTTGTATTGTACTTATTTTCAACATGGTTGAACATTAATGGATTTCCTTTTACATTGTGATCCAGTTTCTTTATGTTCTAGGTGGTGACCAGAGTCTTAATGGACTATGGGGATGTTCTCTTATTAGAGAGAGAGAGAGGGAGATGGTTGGTGATGGTTTCAGCTGAGGGTCACTATGCCTCAGAGGAGGGAAATGTTTGAGAAGAAGAGTACTTCAAGTTGACGCAGGAATTAAAGCCATGCTTTTAGCGACACTCTGCACTACCAACCTGCCATCCAGCTAACTGTGGGGGTGACTTAATAAAGGGTTTTAACATTAAGAAGAGGTTTTTGATAAGATAGAATCAGAGTAGGTATTTCTGTGGGAGTCAAAGAGGAAAAGCACAGCAGGTCAGGCAGCATCCAATGAGCAGGAGAGTTGGCATTTCCTGATTAGAATTCATAGAATACCTACAGTGTGGAAACAGGCCATTTGGCCCAACAAGTCCTCACGGGCTATCCGAAGAGTAACCCACCCAGACCAATTCCCTTACCCTCTTACTCTACATTTACCCCTGACTAAACCTACACACCCCAGAGCACTATGGGCAATTTATAATGGCCAATCCACCTGACCTGTACAACTTTGGATTGTGGGAGAAAGCCGGAACACCCGGAGGAAAGCCTCACAGACACGGGGAGAATATGCAAACTCCACACAGACAATCACCCGAGGCTGGAATCGATGAAAGGATTTTGCCCGAAACGTTGACTCTCCTGCTCCTCGGATGCTGCCCAACCTGCTGTGCTTTTCCAGCATCACCCTTTATTGACTCTGACTTCTACAGCATCTGCAGTCCTCACTTTCTCCCAGATTTCCACTCAAGTAACAGTCAGATACCATGGCCCATAACTGTGGCATCACTAAATCCAACAAAGTGACTTCTTAGCTGATAGTAGGAATGAATTCAGGTAATTATTGCGAATGCACTTAATGGCTGAATGGGCTGTTTTTGTGCTGTTAATGATATATAACTACATGCAAAACTAAATCAGTTCACATCAAACCAACCACAAGACTGGAAAATCTATAAAGAAGCATGTGTAAGATTTCAATAGATATTAGATAGAACAAGGGTGCAATTGCTGATCTCTGAGTCATATATTGCCCAATTGAAAACTGGATGGAGAAAGGTACTTTTGATCCAGATCTGTGTGGGAGGTAAGGTCCATTTACAGGAATAGCTGGTGATATTCATCCCAAAGCTCACAAACATTTAATGACCATTAACCAGAAAATAACATGCATAAAGGTTTTCCTTCACCACTAATGTCAATGACGATTCCATAAAGGAATATATAAGCAACTCAGCCTTTTATTGCTTTCTATTGATTCTAGACTTCAGTAAAAATACTAACCCGCAGTAAAAGTAATCTGGAATATAATTTCACTTTCAGTCCAGGGGGTAAGCTGGTAAACTGGATGTTCGCCCTTTAAAGACCTCCAGTCCTTTGATTTCCATTTTAATGGGATGAAATTCTCGGATGTTTACAATAGACATACAATCTGCTCTGCCAGACAAGGTGAAAATTACACCCATCAAAAGTTATCTTTTACCAAGTTGTTTAAACCAATTGTCAGTATGTGTGTTCTTGCTTGGAATATAATTGCGGAATTAACGATTTTTTAAAAAAAATGCTGTTCCTGGGGAAATTCCAGCCACATTGACATCCAGCATACACTACCCAAGGATTGAAACAATTACCACTAATTGCAGACTTTGACAGACAGAGAGGGTCAGCAGTTAAACATCCCTGGGAAATGATTCCCTGTGAAACTGAGACAGAACACCACGGGTGGAAGGAGATCTATGTGCTGGGAACTGAGTCAGCATCAAGGGAAAGGTCAATACACTGGAGAAGGCTGCATTAACCACATTGCAATGTTGCACTCTTTACCTTAGAATGTAAAATGAAGGTCCTCTGGATGTGTCCGTCAATGGCAGACCGCAACTGAAAAGGGGAATGGTGCCAAATATCTTTGGTGACACTAGAGTAGTGTTGTGGCATACTCTCTCTGGGGATTTTCAAGAGTGTTTTCAGTAGTTATCAGTTTTCAGGCTCTTGGCAAGAAAATATCTTGGACCAGAATGTTGTGCGAGCTAATTATTCTCTGTAACTTCATAGCCTTCAATCACGTTAGGTAGCATCTCCTATTAGTCCCTGATAATTATTGGCATAATGTTACCTAATTCACTAACATGAATCACTGATCATTCATCAACTGTTTAGCACTGGGCATCTGGGTTAGAGGATTGTGTATTTGGGTCCCACATCAGGATGATGTGTGTATGCAGTGTTGAGGGAGGACTGCTTTGTCAGAGGTCCTGTCCTTCAGATGAGGGGCTAAAGTAAGTACTGTATTGTGGTATCGTGGTAAAGTAAAGTAAGTAAAGTATTGTGGTCAAGATGTTGAAAATGAACCATTGTTTGCAGATGAGTATGTTATTTCTCCTAAATTCTGGTACAAGTTTATTGTGCCTTCCATTGCTATCCTTAACAATGTCACCAAAAATTCAGATGGTAGGTCATTGAACTGAAACATTGACTTTGTTTCACTTTGATCAACTTTGCTGCCTGAACTGTAGAGGTTTCTCGGTGTTTTCTGTTTTGGTTACAGATTTCCAGCAGCTGCAGAGTTTTTCTCTGGGCCTGACAAAAATACGATTAACTGGTCATCGTTCGATTTATTTCTGGAAATGTTGTGTGGCTCCTGCATTAATACAAATAATGCCAATTGAGGACAATGCTTTGCGTGTGAAGTAAACTATAACCTTTTTCCAAAAGTAGATTAAACTTTTTTCACATGTATTAAGGTTTATTCCCTAACATTAGCTCTTCAGAATGCTCTAATCCTAACTGCAGGCATTACTGGACAAATCAGAACTCAGAGTGAAACTTGGCTTGATCAACCATATTTCTTGTAATTTGATTACTCACATGGTCAGTCAGTGAACATGGGAGTGCCAATGTACTCCTGAAAAAAACCAAGTTTATTAGACAATAGACAATAGACAATAGTTGCAGGAGTAGGCCATTTTGCCCTTTGAGCCTGCACCACCATTCAATATGATCATGGCTGATCATGCTTAATCAGTATCCTGCCTTATCTCCATAACCCTTGATTCCACTATCCTTGAGGCCTCTATCCAACTCTTCCTTAAATGAATGCAGAGACTGGGCCTCCACTGTCCTCTGGGGCAGAGCATTCCACAAAACCACCATTCTCTGGGTGAAGAAGTTTCTCCTCATCTCTGCCCTAAATGCTCTACCCCATATTTTTAAGCTGTGTCCTCTGGTTCGGCACTCACCCATCAGCAAAAACATGTTTCCTGCTTCCAGAGTGTCCAATCCTTTAATAATCTTATATGTCTCAATCAGATCCCCTCTCAGTCTTCTCAACTCAAGGGTATACAAGCCCAGTCGCTCCAGTCTTTCAGTGTAAGACAGTCCTGCCATTCCAGGAATTGACCTCGTGAACTACACTGCACTAGCCAGAATGTCTTTCCTCAAATTTGGAGACCAGAACTGCACACAGTACTCCAGGTGTGGTCTCACCAGGGCCCTGTACAGCTGCAGAAGAACCTCTTCAATTCTATACTCAATCCCTCTTGTTATGAAGGCCAGCATGCTATTAGCCTTCTTCACTACCTGCTGTACCTGCATGCTTACCTTCATTGACTGGTGTACAAGAACATCCAGATCTCTGTACTGCCCCTTTACCTAAATTAATTCCATTGAGGTAGTAATCTGCCTTCCTATTCTTGCCACCAAAGTGAATAACCATACATTTATGCACATTAAACTGCATCTGCCATGCATCTGACCACACACCTAACCTGACCAGGTCAGCCTGTAATCTCCTAACATCCTCCTCTCATTTCACCCTACCACCCAGCTTAGTATCATCAGCAAATTTGCTAATGTTATTACGAATACCATCTTCTATATCATTAACATATATTGTAAAAAGCTGTGGTCCCAGCACTGATCCCTGCGGTACCCCACTGGTTACTGTCTGCCATTTTGAAATGGAGCTGTTTATCAGTACTCTTTTTTTCCTGTCAGCCAATCAACTTTCAATCCAAGTAAGTACTTTGCCCCCAATATCATGCGCCCTAATTTTGCTCACTAACCTCCTATGTGGGACTTTATCAAAAGCTTTCTGAAAGTCCAGGTACACCACATCTACTGGATCTCTCTCGTCCATCTTCAGAGTTACATCCTCAAATAATTTCAGAAGATTAGTCAAGCATGATTTCCCCTTCATAAATCCATGCTGACTGAACTATCCTGTTACTACCATTCAAATGTATCATAATTTCATCCTTTATATTAGACTCCAGCATCTTTCCCACCACTGAGGTCAGGCTAACTGGTCTATAAGTTCCTGCTTTCTCTCTCCCACCTTTCTTAAAAAGTGGTATAACATTAGCCACCCTCCAATCCGCAGGAACTGATCCCGAATCTATCAAACTCTGGAAAATAATCACCAATGCATCCATGATTTCTCAATCCACCTCCTTCAGTACCCTGGGATGTAGACCATCAGGCCCGGAGACTTGTCAACCTTCAGACCTAACAGTCTCTCCAACACCAATTCCTGGCAAATATAAATTCCCTTAAGTTCAGGTCCTTCAGTCACTGTTACCTCAGGGAGATTGCTTGTGTCTTCGCCAGTGAACACAGATCTGAAGTAACAATTCAATTCTTCTGCCGTTTCTTTGTTCCCCGTAATATATTCCCCTGTTTCTGTCTTCATGGGCCCAATTTTAGTCTTAACCATTTTTTTGCTTTTCACATACCTAAAAAAGCTTTTACTATCCTCCTTTATATTTTTGGCCAGTTTACCTTCATACCTCATTTTTTGTCTGCATATTTCCTTCTTAGTAATCCTCTGTTGTTCTTTAAAATCTTCTCAGTCCTCCGTTTTCCCATTTTACACTTGGGAAAATAAAAATAAAGAGTTATCGGTATATAAAAGATAATTTGGAAAGATATTTTAAACAGCAAAAAGAAAGATTCAACCCTTTTCCCAGCAATATCCTTTGCTGACACTCAACACCAGTGAAATGTCACTCCTATCTTCACTCTAACTTCTTACTCAACTGATGAGTTTACAATTATTTCCTTTCGGGTACTTTCTGCATATTCACCAGATGTAATATTCTCCATGGTTTCAACAGGAACACAGATATAGGCTAACTCATTGACTTTAATCACTGAATTCGAAGGAAAATGCAGTCAGGGTATTTTCCAAACAAATGTACTGCTTTGAAAGTGCTGAACAGCTTATCTGCTGGTATAGATCATTTCTTCTGAAATGAGACTGCTTCTTTGAGTTCTTTCTCTGTGTCGTAACATCTTAACTTAGTAAACTTTTCCGCAATTGTCTCACCCGCTAGCTTGAATAGCCACTTGGCTTAAGCCATATCATTTCTTCAAGATTTTATTTTGACTCACTGCTGGAAAAAGATAAGTTTCTAATTTTTTAAAAAAAGCAAGTCACTTTCACAGAATGGAAACCCAAAAACCCATTTACATCTACTTTAGAAAAGAAGTTCCCAAATAATGATGACCATGTATTATAATTTAGATTAGATTAGATTACTTACAGTGTGGAAACAGGCCCTTCGGCCCAACAAGTCCACACCGACCCGCCGAAGTGCAAACCAGCCATACCCCTACATTTACCCCTTACCTAACACTACGGGCAATTTAGCGTGGCCAATTCACCTGACCTGCACATCTTTGGACTGTGGGAGGAAACCGGAGTACCCGGAGGAAACCCACGCAGACACGGGGAGAATGTGCAAACTCCACACCTGAGTCGGGAATTGAACCCAGGTCTCAGGCGCTGTGAGGCAGCAATGCTAACCACTGTGCCACCGTGCCGCCCACAAATCTTTTGTCACAGTACATTTGCAGAATCCATTGAATGGTGTTATAGTTGTCAATGTCAGTTGGCAGGCAAATCAGAAAGACCAGAAACCTTGTGTGACAGAATTCAAAGCAAATGCCTTTTAGATTCATTACATAATATAAAAGTCTCCTTTAGGTCAGTCTACCTTGGGTCGCAGCAAGACAGATTTAGTTTTCCATGCTTCAGACTTGGAACTTTTACATTACCATCTCCAAAGGATTCTTGCACAATATACATTTACCTGTTCTCACTTTGATCTGTTATATCCCTCTAACAGCATTCAAAACTGAGAAGATTTCCATTCTAAGTATTTTTACCAAGCCTTCTAATTTCATAGAATCCCTACAGTGTGGAAACAGGCCATTCAGCCCACCAACCCTACTCAGAATCCCATCCAGACCCACTCCCCTACCCTATTCTTGCATTCCCCCATGGCTATCCACCTCGCCTCTGCACCCCTAGACACTATGGGCAATTTTAGCTTCTCCAATCCTCCCAATCTGCACATCGTTGAAGTGTGGGAAGAAACCAGATCACGTAGACATGGGTAGAATGTGCAAACTCCACACAGTCACCTAAGGCTGAAATTGAACCCAGATCCCTGGTGCTGTGAGGCAGCAGTGCTAACCACTGAGCCACCATTTCAGTAGTTTCTACAGCTACCACAAGAAATTTCTAAATTGACTAATACGAGTACACAAATAATTTCTATGACAATTTTGTTACTTCAGAATGTATTGAAAAGCAATTCCCAGCCACTGGTGTACTTTCTATTTGAGTTGCTTTATTGCAGTCCCATGCACCTAAGTAGAGTGAAAAGCTTTGTTTGCCAGCAGTGCAGGCAAATCATAGCAAACAAGGACAGAGCGAGACATACAAGATTACAGCTGCACCCCCAGGAGGTGTAGAACTGAATCATGTTGGAGTCCATTAATATTCAAAAAAGAATTCCAAATGCTTAAATAAGATTTCATGTGTTTAAACAGAAACAAACTTAATTGTGCAGTAAAGACAGAATAAGCAATATTAAATTAATGCCATATTTTATAGCTGTGTATAGTCTGGACTCAATTTTGTTTTGCGTTTTCCGCACCAAGAGAATTCCCTTATGTGGTAAATCTCAATTCATTTTGATTTCCTGGGACCAACCCAAATGTGTGCCACAGCTTTCTGGAATTGACTTTGCCTTTCATCAGAATGTTAGCTATTCCTACAGGTATAAAGTTCGTAGGGATCTTTCCTTTAGCTTTTGAGCAAGCAATCCTCCAATTTTCTTTCAAGATCTTAATTCTGTCTTGGATTTGGACATGCATGGATGATTTTTTTTTCCCCATTTGCATTCATTGCCCCTGAACTGTTCTTTGCAAGTTAACAATTCAAGGCTTGGTAAGGACAACTGCATATTGTTTGCAATAGCTGCGAGCTCAAACAATTGCTCCAGCGACTGTCCCCACCACCCCCCCCCACCCCCACCCTCCCCACCCCCCGGCCCCATAAAATCCAAACAGCGGTGAATTTCCACTCGCGTTCCAACCTGTGAATGATGACGTTGCTATTTTTGCTGCTTGAAATGTAGGATTAATTTGACTATCTTCCTCTTTTGGCTTCCTCCATTCTGAAAAATGCTGACCAAAGCAGTATAAAACTGCAACTGTTTCTGTTTAATTCCCAAATTGAACCACCGCTGACAATAAATTCACAGAGATAAATGAAGCAAAATAACCTTCCAACCAAGAATTATTGAAAAGAAGTCTAATAGGACCCCAATTAAAAACTCTCGTCTGAAATACAATATCTATACTCCCGCTGTACTGCAATGCCACGTCAGTTTAGGATGTTGATCTTGAACCCATAACTTTCCACCTCATAGTCATGGCTCAGATAACCAGCATGTTCATTGGATTTATATTGGGACAGGCCATTGATTTCTAAAATTAAAATTAAAAGCCATTCTAACAACTATTGTCCTTGCTACCTCTCCCAGAATGATTAATGAACAAGCTATGAGACAAATGTGAGTTGTAATTAAATGAGTCAGAAATGTGGCAGAAATTGCTCATCTTGAGTTAATTTATCTTAAGCACATGGGAGTTGAGGAAAGAACACTCCAGACATAGGGTTTTGTTTTAGTGAGATATGGTTTGGAACATTCCCATACTCTGCCACTAGAATTATTCAGAGGGAAACAAGGTAAGATTGTTTAAAGATGTTTGTGAGATGACTATGTTTGATTTAGTTGATATTTTACATTGGCATTCTATATTACAAGTGATTTCTCATTTTGTAAAATTCTTAACTCTTAAGTCTATCTATACCTTTTAAAGCCAATGTAAAAGCCTGTAAGCTGTAGAACCACCCAATATTGATCACATTGGAAAAACAGAAGAACCAGGAGCAGGAGTAGGCCTCCAGTGCATTGAGCCTGCTCCGCCATTCAATAAGCTCTACTTGTCCATCCTCTCACCATAACCCTTCACTGTTCAAAGATCTACTGAGCTTTGCCTTAAAAACGTTCAACGAGGAAGTCTCAACTGCTTCCCTGGGCAGGGAATTCCACAGATTCGCAACCCTTTGGGTGAAGACGTTCCTCCTCAATTCAGTGCCAAAAATCTGCTCCTCCCTTATTCTGAAGCTATGCCCCCTCGTTCTTGTTTCACCCGCCAGTGGAAACAACCCCCTTGCCCTTCATAATTTTATATGTTTCTGTAAGACTCCCCCCCTAATTCTTCTCAATTCTAGTGAAGCGAAAGTGAGTGCTGCAGATGCTGGAGATCAGGGTCAAGATGAGAGTGGTGCTGGAAAAGCACAGCAGGTCAGGCAGCATCTAAGGAGCAGGAAAATCGATGTTTCAGGCAAAAGCTGTTAATCAGGAATCCTAATGAAGGGGTTTTGCCTGAAATGTCAATTTTCCCGCTCCTCAGATGCTTCCTGACCTGTTGTGCTTTTCCAACGCCACTTTAAATTCCAGTGAGCATAGTCCCAGTCTACCCAATCTCTCCTCATAAGCCAACCCTCTAAACTCCAGAATCAACCTGAGGAATCTCCTCTGCACCCCTTCCAATGCCAGTACATCCTTTCTCAATTAAAGTGACCAAAACTGCATGCAGTATTTCAGGTGTGGCCTGAAAGCCTTGTCTTTGTAAACACTGACTCTCAATTTTAGTTCTTTTGATGATTGCATGAGTGCAAGTCAACCATCAATTGCATTGGAAATGCTTTCAAGTGTCCCCCTACAGAGGAGGATCCTACAAAGCTAGGAGTAAAGGCAGAGGTAGTGGAGACACTGGATAGGATAAAATAGATCACAGAACAGACAATAATATTTGAATATTATTGCAATTACGGATATGATGCTGAAGATTTTCAAGTTATTCTCATCTGGACACATGCAAGAATGCCAAATTTCAAATGGCAAAACAGCTCAAAATAAAAGAGAAAAGTTTGGTTGATTAGGTTAGCCACTCAAGTCTGATTGGCTAAGGCATTGCCATGGAGAATGTAACTGGAAATGATAGGATCTCATGATCCCATGTAATTCTAAAAACACACACAAGTGAACACATTCCTGTTGTTCGCAGTGGAAAATTCCCTGCATATAAACCTTCATTGCTTTAGCAAGCACAGAAGAGCCGTGTTGCAAATTCCACTGACTATCCTAAATTAATTGCCAGTTTAGCTGTCAACACACTCAGGATTATTCACCAAGTGCTCTATTCACAGCAAAACATGATTCCTCTAGGTGAAATAAGTAAGAGTATGCATCAGGAAACTATCTCAACACAATGTCACCCCCCTCGTACCAATTTATAATTCAGAACAATGTTCAATTGCTTTTTGAAGAGTGTGGGTTAATGAATGAAAGTCAGCATGGATCTGTAAATGGAGACTTGATCAAATTATTTTGTTAATAATTTTATTATTCATTTATGGGAGGGTCAATGAAGATTACTTGTGCATAGAATCCTTACCATGCAGAAGCTGCCATTCAGCCCATCAAGTGTACATCAACCCACCAAAGAGCACCTCACCCAATCACCTATAACCCCACATTTATCATGGCCAATCTACGTAACCCACACATCTTTGGACTGCAGGAGAAAACCAGAACATTCAGCAGAAACAGGGAAAACATGCAAACTCTACACAGACAGTCACCCAAGGATGGAATTAAACTCATGTCCCTAGTTCTGTGAGGCAGCAGTGCTAACCACTAAGCCAACGCCCCACTCAAACTTTTGATGTCATTTTGGAAGGCTGTCTGTTGAAGTGCTCCGGATAAGATTTCTTAGAAAAACTTAAACTAATTCATTTAAAAAGAAAGAGATTATATTGATGTAAAACTAGCTAAGATTCACAAAGCTGTGATCCGTGATGAGTAGAATTCCAGCCTGGAGGGAAGCGTTTTCCAAGGATTGGTATTAGGATCAGCGTCTTTTGATTAAAATTATGATGTCATGATTTTGGCAGAGACGAATAAGGTGTTTTTCTTAGAATCTGAAATCCAGGCATTTTATTGGTATAATCAAACCACGATTTTGGTCAAAAGTTTCAAAAGATTGAGATTGCTAATAATTACACTTGATCTTGAATAATCAGTCCTGTTAAAGATGTTAAATGTACAATGAGGACAGTAACCAATTTTTAAACTGAACTTCTTAACTCAAATTTTGTTCGATGCCTATTTCACCAACGGCCCCAAAACTGAAGTTGGATACTTATCAGCAATTGAGTGGATAATCATTTGAGGAGAAAGTGAGGTCTGCAGATGCTGGAGATCAGAGCTGAAAATGTGTTGCTGGAAAAGCGCAACAGGTCAGGCAGCATCCAAGGAACAGGAGAATCAACGTTTCGGGCATAAGCCCTTCTTATGCCCAAAACATCGATTCTCCTGCTCCTTGGATGCTGCCTAACCTGCTGCGCTTTTCCAGCAACACATTTTCAGCTCTGGATAATCATTTGGTTTGTTTTAAAAAGAAAGTGTAAGAACTGGGAATTCTTGAAACTTCTGCTTACTGTTAGCAATTGAAGTTTTCTTTTCAAATCCCCTGCATCTTCCAATGGTTGCAGAGTCAACACCTACATCATCAACATGCCACAGCATCAGATTATAGTCCAACAGGTTTTTAGATTAGATTCCCTACAGTGTGGAAACAGGCCCTTCAGCCCAACTGACCCTCCGAAGAGTAACCCCACCCTGACCCATTCCCCTACCCTGCATTTACCTCTGACTAATGCATCTAACACTACGGGCAATTTAGCATGGCCAATTCACCTGACCTGCACATCTTTCGAGTGCGGGAGGAAACTGGAGTACCCGGAGGAAAACCCACACAGATACAGAGAGAATGTGCAAACTCCGCACAGACAGTCACCCAGGACTGGAATCAAACCCAGGTCTCTGGCACCATGAGGCAGAAGTGCTAACCACTGAGCCACCATGCCACCCCCTTTTTTTATTGCCAGCTATAGTTCAGTGGTTACTTCGACTTTGTTTATCTGGAAGCACTCAATTTCCTTCATCAGGTCGTTACAGCAGCACTCCGAAAGCTAGTGCTTCCAAATAAACCTGTTGGATGAGAACCTGGTGTTGTGTGATTTTTAAATTTGTCCACCCCCGTCCAACACCAGCACCTCCAAGTCATGATTAACATTGTAAGCATATCCGCCTCAGGGAAGAGGTCTCCTGTTTCCGCCCTTATTTAACTTGGGAGTTTTGCATTCCTAACTCTCTCTCTTTTCAGCTTCGCTCTCCCAAAAGTCAAGCTCATTTCTAGGAGTCATGTGCTGGGCACTCTGACTTTCTGGTTGGGAATTGTTACCGTCTAGATTCTGTCCAGTAAGTGGGAGAATGGGGAAGAGCATATCAATGAGATGAGATGACATAATACTGAGGATGTTGATGCATGAGAAGAGTGTTCTCAGCATTCACGAGCAAGAATCCATCTTGCCATTTCATACTTCGTTGGAAATTGAGACCTTTCACTCTTGATGCGAGGAAGCTACCCCCCTTGCCTATTCTCAACTGATTCTCCCAATATTCATGCCTTTTGGGAGTTGGGAAGATTCTGCCCACAGTACAAACTGAGAAGGGTGGGAGCAAATTCCAGGAGGATATGGATGGACAAATCAGGCAGAATACCTCTGGCTAGTTCTGTTATTGGCTTGCTACACACAAAGATGTTGGAACCTTCTTTCACAAACAGCAGTGGATGCTGGATCGATTGTTAATTTTAACACTGAAAAAGGCAAATTTTTGTCAAGCAAAGATATTAAGGGATATGCACCTAAGCCAGGAATATGCATAAGGAATTTAAATCAGCCACGATCTCATTGACCAGAAGACATAGGAGCAGAAATGAGTCCATTCAACCCATCGAGTTTACTCCACCATTCAATCACAACTTCATTCTCTCCATAACTCTTGACAATCAAGAACCTACCTATCTCAGTCTTAAATATACTCAATGATCTGGCCTCCATAACCTTCTGTGACAATGAATTCCATACATTCACCACTCTCTGGCTGAAGATATTTCTCCTTAGAAATTAGCAGAACAAGTTTGAGGGGCTAAATGGACTACTCCTGTTCTATTTCTTTTTCCTTCACACGATGAGGACATCACTTGACAGCAGCATTTAATGCCCATCCCTAATTGCCCAGAGGGCTGTTAAGAGTCAACCACATTGCTGTGGGCCTGGAGTCACATGGAGGCCAGAACAGGTAAGGATGGCAGTTTCCCTCCTTACAGAGCATTAGTGAACCAGATGGGTTGTTTTCCTGACAAACATGGCCCATCATTAGACTCTTCATTCCAAATATTGATTGAATTCAAATTCCACCATCTGCCATGGTGGAATTCAAGCCCAGGTCCCCAGGATATTACATGGGGTAAAAAGTGAGGTCTGCAGATGCTGGAGATCAGAGCTGAAAATGTGTTGCTGGTTAAAGCACAGCAGGTCAGGCAGCATCCAAGGAACAGGAAATTCGACGTTTCGGGCCAAAGCCCTTCATCAGGAAATTCCTGATGAAGGGCTCTGGCCCGAAACGTTGAATTTCCTGTTCCTTGGATACTGCCTGACCTGCTGTGCTTTAACCAGAATATTACATGGGTCAACAGTCCAGTGGCGATACCATTAGGTAATTGTCTCCCGTTCCTATGTTTCAATGCTCCTGCATTAACTCTGATTCGCCTTCCAGGTAGGTATGGTACATACATTGGTATTGGGGTGAGTTTGATGAACACCTTGAGAAAACTCATGGCATTCATGGAACCGATCCATTAAAAAATGACTCTTAGCTGATTTCTGGTTGACAATTCATTTGAAGAGATGGATTTAATTTATCTAATATGATTGCTGGATTCTGTTAAGGGGTTTGTGAAGAATTAGATTCTAAAAGAAAACATACCATTAATTCTCTGACTGGCTGTAATTGCTCTCTAATGTTGAATTGCTTTGCCTGCCAAAGTGGCTTGGCCAGAGTTGAGGAAACAGAGGAAAATTAGGCTGCTCTCTTTGCCCTGTCAGTTTTGTCACTGAGCTGAACTTACTGACAAGAATACTGGCATTCTATCGGGACAACTTGTTGCGCCTTGTGTTTTGTCTTCTGGCATCAATGTGGAAAGCCAAGGGCAGATATTTTCGCAATCATCTTTCAGGTATCAGTAACTTGGACAGGAACTTTTCTGTCAACAACCATCATACTCTGGTGCCATGTAACAGTGAGGATTTAAAAGGCTGTAACATGGTTCGAGTCCTGAAAGTGATTCGGACAAATGAAAATAACTAAATTTGCATTTTCCTCTGTAATAATTAGAAACATTAATCCAACAGTTGCAGCTGAGATTTGTAACTGCTTTCTGCATATGTTCTCTGCTTAAACTTTTGGAAAGTATTAAGTTTGGCTGTTCTCAACTGTAAGCATAATATCGACTTATCCCACCCAGCATAAACTGTGAACACCCGTTTCCTACAATTACTGATGTGGCTACAAGTGTTAGCTTTATGATCATACCAGAAACTTTGGACAGAACAAAGATACTTCTCCTTCAGTTGATCCAAAAGATAATATTGAAGGAAACTGTCTTGAGGAGCTTTTCCTCAGAATTTAAGACTACAAGTCCAGAAACCATTCAACAGGGAACTGCACTAACAAGCATATGATTGTTGGACATAGATATTGCAAAACTGAATTTCATTCAGACTGTGATAGTAAGCTAGTCTTGTAATAAATTGTCAGCTACCAGGTAGTTTTATTCCTTCACAAATATTTCAGAATTTGGTTGGGACAGGCAGAGACACTAATTGCCTATTTCTTTAATATCACAGAATCACCCACAGTGTGGGTGCAGGCCATTCAGTCCATCGAATCCGCACTGATCCTCCAAAGAGCATCCCACCAAACCCTACATTTCCCATGGTTAATTCACCTAGCCTGTACATTCCTGGACACTGTGGTCAATCCAGCTAACTGCACACCTTTGGAGTGTGGGAGGAAGCCAACACAGACACAGGGAGAATGTGCAAACTTAACTCAGACAGCCACCTGAGACTGAAATCGAACCTGTGTCACTGGGGATGTGAGGCAGCTGTGCTAACCACTGAGCTACCACGCCACCCTTTAGTGTACTTGGACATCTTAAAATCCTTTATACAGAAAGAAACTTTCAGAGTGTTCTAACTTCTGTTCAGTGGACAAATGTGACAGTCATTTGACATCCCCAGCATCCCACCAATTGCAAAACAGTAAATGCTCATATTTTAATGATTTATTTTGAGGAAGGGAGGAGGGATGTTATCAAGTTGGCAAGTTGACCCTCAGTTTTTATTCACAAACAGAGCCATGCAACCTCTAAGGTTCATATGAACTTGGAGTGACAAACAAATTAGGGTACTTCCAACATTGCTGCATTGCAGCAAGAGCAGCCTGGGCTCTGTTCTCTCTCTGGAACTCACAATCTTTGGTCTGACAACACTATCGTCAAAAATAGCTGAGTCAAGTTGACCCATTGATCCTGAATTGTCTAGCACCTGACACTGCCTTCACCAGGGGCCCTACTTACACTAACATATTTGCTGCTCTTTCCAAGTGCCGGGTTTTCAGAGCTTTATTCTTGTCTGAGACGTGGACATCTTGGAAAACCTGATATTTGTTGCCTCATTCCTAGCTCTCTTTGAATTGATTGGCTCTCTAGGCCTTCTCAGACGGTGCTTAAAAGGCAACCTCAGTGCAGTGGGTCTGGAATCATATGTACATCAGATTCGAGAAGAAAATCGGATTCCCTTCCCAATGAGAAAGAGCACTAGTCAACAAGATGGTTGACCCCAGCTGATCCTCTTTATATCCAAATGAATATTAGGTATTTGAATAGTACCATTCGATTTGGTCACTTGAGCAGAATACAGCACAGTAGTCAGTCCCCATGGAGTTGTACCACAGACAGCAGGTCACTGCTTCCACCTGTGAGAATCAACGCTAATATTTTTATTTTAAAAAACACTGCCTTTTTGTAACTTATGTTCAAATACTTTCCCTGCTTTGATTTGAAAACCCATGCCACCTCGTTTTAAACAGCCTCAACCAAAACAGGCAACTGTTCCGGAATATTCCAGGAATGTGTTAAGGTGTTCAGCACAAACCTGCCCCAGTCCAGGAATTCACCAATTTGCTAAATTACCCACTTATTACTTTCAGTTTCAGAGGCCACCCATCTTTCTCTGAAAACAAAGAAACCTTTTCTTTCTTTGCTGGTCACTTTGTTGATAAGAAGGATAACACTTCAGGATGAGGCTCAACAATGGCCTACAGCACTCACATCAGAAATACCACCCATGTCTACTGCTAGAGAGAAAAAAAAGACGTCAAGCTAATCTTCTTTTCTGCGCAGCACATTACTAGGTGGTGGCTGACCTTCTGATTGGGTTGCCTTCATAACCTTTTTGAGACTGGAACGCAACACCCTCCTCTTTGTATCGGCTCACTGTGATCTCTAGAAGACAATAAGCAATGACGTGAGGAACATGGTCCTTATGGAGCCTTCACTCAGGGCCAGTTGGTGTGGGGAGGCGGGGAGGTGTTGAGGTTTGGTGGGTGGGGAGGGGGGAGGTGCTGTTTTCTGCAGGACCCTCCTGGGAGCCCACCCCCAATCAGCCAAATGGCACCTGATCCAGGAAACTGGACTGCAGTCTTGTCTCAGTCAATTCCAGCTCTGAGACTCTCAGAGGCAAGAAATTGAGGAATCTAAAAGGTACCCACGTGTTTGCATATTTACCACGCTCCTCAGGCCAGCCGAATGTGTTTTGGAATAGGACAGCACAGAAGGAGGCCATTCAGTCCCACTATGCCTGTCTCTTTCAAAGAGTGTCATTGCCCTCCTCTTTCTCTCTCACTCTCCATCATCCTGGTTTTTTTTTACTGTTCCCAGGTATATTATCAATTTCCATCTTGCCTCCACTTGCTTAACTGGGGTTGTTATCTGATGGTTTTGCCACATGACTTGCCCCATTTGGTAGCCATTAGTCAATCAACAGACCCACACTTGTGACACACTACCTTCCTACACCAATCGAGAAGCAGAAAGACTCAGCCAATTGACTAATGCTTGGCATTCAGCCAAGCGGTCATTTTCTTTAACCAGTAGTGTTGGTTAAGAGAAATATTCAAAAATAATGACAAAATGAAATCAAATTTGAAAATGTCCAAGTGATTATTTGCCGGGGTTGCACACAACAGTATACTGGACATTAATTGTCAATGCTTAAAGTCTCCGCATTAGTCTACAGAGCAAGCTGTAGCTCAGTAGGGAGCTCTCTCGCTTTCGCATCAGACAATTCAAGGCTTAAATCCCCCTTGTGACTCTGAACCTGTGAACCAAAGCTAACAATCCAGTGTCAAGCGACAGGTGCCCTGTTCTTTGTATTAGACACAAAATGGAGATCCACCCAGCCGGACAATAACAGATCCTGTAGCAGTATTTTGAAGATGGGTGTGAATGTTATCCCTGATGCCCTGGCCAATATTTATTTATATCTCAATCTAAATCACAAAAATCAATTATTTGATTATTATCGCACTGGGATCTTGCTGTGCATCAATTGTCTGCCTTGTTTCCTGCACTACAGCAGAGAAAACGTTTCAGTAGAACATAATTGGTTGGAAAGGGCTTTGATATGCCCAGAGATTATAAAAAGTGTATTGTAAATACAAATCTGTTGTATTTCGATTGTAACAATTCATTTTGGAAGAGACGATCTCCCAACATTATTCTGAGTTCGTTTGCCATTTTTCTCTTCATAAATTATTCTCCAATAAGTGTTCATTTTCGATGCTCTGAATTGTTTGATCTTTTGCAGGTAATTTCTTGGGATTGACTATCAGCAACTTTCACATGAGACTCAACAACAAAGGTCAGAAGGCTCATTTCAGGGATTCGTTTCTCCTTCAATCAAGTTGTCAACCCTTCAATAATGGGATGTGGGCATCGCTGGCTGGACCAGCATTGGACTAATTGCTCTGGAGAGGGTTGGGGATGAGGAACTTCCTTGAACTGCTTTAGTCCCTGAGGTGTAGGGACATCCACAGTGTGGTTGGGGAAGGAGTTCTGGGATTGTGACCCAGCGATACCGAGGGAATGGCGATATGTTTCCCAAGTCAGGATGCTGAGTGGCTTGGAGGGGAACTCACCAGCGCTGGTATTCTCATGCACCTGCTGCCTCAGTCCTGACTATGTGAAAGTCACGGCAGCCGGGAGATCAAACTGATGGAGCTGTGCGTGTCAGAACTTGGGCAGTGTAGTGTACTGATGGTTTTTTAATTTTTCTCTTTGCCTTTTTGACACTCGTCCAGTCTGATAAAGAATTAGCCTCAGACAGCAGGGGAGGAAGTGCCTGTGTAAACTGAGATTGGAGATCAGACATGAGGGAGTGCCCAACTACAGCTGATGCAGGGGATTTGCAGCAATGATGTGCCCTGGATCAATATTCAATTAAAATGGTAAGATGTGCATTGCAATCTGTGCACAATGCTTTAAGTGTGCTCCATTTCAGTAAAACAATATTGACCATTAACATTATTCACGCAAAGCTCATTTGTTGCATAAATGTTATTTACCATTTCTAATAGTCAGGGGAGCAATGTATTTGGAATTGAAACTTCCCCCAAGCCAAGTGCCTGAACCACTAAGCCTGCTAACAGTATTCAGTAAGATAACACTTGAGGCATTGAACTCTGAGTTCAAGAAATTTCCAAGCATGCCCGTGTAAAAATGCATCCCCTAAAATGTTGGCCCAGACTTTTTCATGCGCTTCACATCAAAACTGACCTTCATTTATCAGGGATCAAACTCCATCTGCCTTTCTCCGTGCCCCTGTTGAGCCAGGACACTGTTGTGCCAATGAAAGTTATCAAAAGCCCCATTGCGGCCACTCCTAGCTCCCTTGCTTCTGACGTGGTTCCCCATCTTGCACTCCTGACTGCATTCCCACAGAGGACAAAGTCAATGCCCCCTCACCTCACCCACCCCTCCTGCCCCTCTCACCTCAGCAGCCTGCTCACTCTCCATGTTTAGATAGAGAATGCTGAGGGGGCCTGTATACTGTTAGATTGCACTGAAGGGTGCATCGCTGAAGCAAGATGGGGGGTGTGGATGCTCGAAATTAATAAGCAAATATAATTTGATTTGATTTCTTATGGTTGCATGTAACCACGTACAGTGAGAAGTTTTGTTTTGTGTGCACTTGTTGCAAGTGGATCATACCATACAAACTGCTTTAGGGTAATAGAACAGAGTGAAGATTTACAGCTATAGAGAAGGTGCACAAAGAGCAAGATCAACATTAAATTTACAATTTGAGTGGTCTGTTCAGAATTTTGATAACAGTGGGCAAGAAGCTGTTCTTCAACATATTGGTACGTGCTTTCAAGCTTTTGTGTCTTCTGCCCTATTGAAGGGGTTGGATGAGATCATGGCTGAAAAATGTGTTGCTGGAAAAGCACAGCAGGTCAGGCAGCATCCAAGGAGCAGGAGAATCGACGTTTCGGGCATAAGCCCTTCTTCAGGCTTATGCCCAAAACATCGATTCTCCTGCTCCTTGGATGCTGCCTGACCTGCTGCGCTTTTCCAGCAACCCATTTTTCAGCTCTGATCTCCAGCATCTGCAGTCCTCACTTTCTCCTGGATGAGATTACAACCGAGGTAGGAAGGGTCTTTGATGATGTTGGCTGCTTTCCCGAAGCAGCGAGAAGTGTAGGTGGAGTCAATGGATGGAAGGTTGGCTTGTGTGATGAACTGGGCTGTGTACGCAACTCTCTGCAGTTTCTTATGGTCCTGGGCAGAGCAGTTGCTGTACGAAACCGTGATGCATCCAGATAGAATGCTTTTGATGTTACATCTATAAAAGTTGGTAAGAGTCTTTATGGATGGATATGGGACAGTGGTAACGACGAGACTAGAAGATCTAACCATGCCCTGGGACGTGTGTTCAAATCCCACCACAGATTCTCGTTGAGTTAAATCCAATGAACAAACGTTGAACGTGAATCTAGTCTCAGTAACAGTCACCGTCGCTATAATCATCAATTGTAGCAAAACCTCACTCGGTTCAGAGGGAAATGAATTGCCCTTACTAGGTCTGGTCTACATGTAACTCCTGATCCATGCTAGTGCAGTTGACCCTTAACCACCAATGCGCCATTCAGTTCAAGGATCATTGGGAATGGCTGATATTTTCTGGCTTTGCCAGTGACACCCTCGTCCCAGCAAAATAAAAAGAAAATTTCAGCCAAAGTGTTGGAACTTGGCATTGATGGTGGATGGGTCATAGCATCAAAAGGGCATTCTGGAATCTGTAGTTTTGCAAACATGAAAGCTCTTTTGATTGCATTCCATTGTATGTTGTTCAGCAGACAAAAAAAAAGGCTGAAATCTCCCTTGAGCAGTATTAAATTAACAAATCTAGCAATTGCTTGATGTCAGAATATCATCATCATTATAGGGCACTTACAATGAGAAAACCTTCCCTCTAATTGCATTCCATGTAATAGACTGGTTACATGCCCAGATTCAGCCAGGACGCACCATGCCAACTGTGGAATGTTTGGTCTAGTTCAGCCGATTATGTCTACAACTAACATCTGTATTCCTCAACAAGCATTTCCGCTGTGAGGATATTTATTGTTTCTGTCGAGAACCTGTTCCAAAATTCTTATTTTGCGGTGATGTAGACTTGCGATAAAAAGATCACTATCTACTTGTTCCTCACTGAAGTCCCTGGCAATCGTAAGAGTGACTCCCAACTCTGCACAGTGTGTGTGCTATTAAAAAAAAAGTTCATAGTTTATACAAGTTTTTCCAGGGATTTAGTTAAAGAGCTGATTTTACAAATTCGCCCTGCAGCTAGGGAGATTCCTTTCTGCCAGCATTCACTCAGAATTTGAGCTTGGATTTCAGCATTTGTGGATTGAAAATCTTCTGGAATGCTCTCTCTGAAAGGGTGTGGTTGCTGGGTGTTCCTGTTGCAGGGCTTATACCTGAAACGTCCATTCTCCTGCTCCTCAGATGCTGTCTGACCTGCTGTGCTTTGCCAGCACCACACTCTCGACTCTGATCTCCAGTATCTGCAGTCCCCACTTTCTCCCTGTGGTTGCTGGGTGTCAATTGAAGGTTTCAATATTGATTTTATCTTCAGTCAAGGTATCGGGCGAGGGATCAAGGATTGGTAGAGAGGAGAGATGTTGATCAAGCCTGATATAATTGAATGCCAGAATTTTGCAAGTTAAACCAGAACAGGACTTATACAGTTAATGGTAGGGCCCTGGAAATTATTGATAAACAGAGACACCAAAAGGATTCAGGTACATAGTTCCTTGAAAGCAGCAACACAGGTAGATGGGTGGTGAAGAAGGAGTTTGGCACACTTGCCTTCATTGGTCAGAACATTGAGCATAGGGTTTGGGATGTACAGGACATTGGTGGGGCCACCTTTGGAATATGTATACAGTTTTGGTCATGCTACTTTAAGAAAGATGTTATTAAGTTGGAAAGGGTACAATAAGTTTGGCAAGGGTGTAACCGGGAGTGTAGCATTTGAGTTAAAAGGAGAAGCTGGATAGGCTATGACTTTTCTTCCTGGAGCGTCGGAGGCTGAAGGATGGCCTCATGGAGGTTTATAAAATCATGTGGGGCGTGGATAGGGTAAATAGCAAAGGCTTTTTTCCTGAGGGGAAGAGTTTTCAAAGCTAGAGGGCGCAGGTTTAGGGTGAGGGGGAAAGATATAAAAAGGACTGGAGCATCAACCTTTCCATACAGAGGGTAGTGCGTACGTGGAATATTCTGCCAGAGGGAGTGGTTGATGCTGGTACAGTTACAACATTTAAAAGACATTTGCACAGGCACATGAACAGGAAAGGTTTAGTGGGATAGGGGCCAAATGGGACTAGTCCAGTTTAGGAAACCTGGTCAGCATAGATGAGTTGGGTCGAAGGGTCTGTTTCCATGCTGTGTGCCTCTGTGACTCCAATAACAGGCTGAAGGGGCAGAATGGCCTCAACCAGTTCCTACCCCTGCTCCCCTTTGAAATAGAATACTCAACATGTCATCCTGGCAGACAAATCTTTGTGACTGGGTAAATTGATAAGAGTTAATACACATAGCCAAGAAAAGAACTTAAGATCTTAAATCAAAGCAGAAAATGCTGGAAAAAAACTCAGCAAGCCGGGCAGCACTCATGATGAGAGAAACAGAGTCAACAGGTCAAGGCCGTGATTTTACCTCAGCTCTAGGAAAGGTTAAAAATGTTCAAAATGTTTATGATAGGTTTTAAGGGTAATGGAGGATAAAGAACATAGGAGTCACTAAAAAAATGGTGGAAGATAGCAGATATTGTATGGCAGAAGAGTTAGTGGGACAGAGTTAAAGGCAGTGTAAATATCATAGGAGGCATCTAGCGGAAGTTGTTTTGCACCTTACATTAACACAGAGGTGCACAAAGAAGATTGGTAACTCAATCAGATGGATTTCTTTTTATTTGAAGAAATCACACACTATGCAATAGCGTTTGGGAGGCTAGTGAACTCACTTGTTTTACCAGCTGCCCAATGTTAATCTGTTAATACACAATGCTTTTAGATGCACTTTACAGGTTTATTTCTGCAGCCCCTGTACACAACCTGACAATAACCATGTGGAACCTTAGTCCCCACAGAGATTTAGCCATTTGAAGGCCAAATATAGAGCTGTCTCACTTGTTGCAGCTGCAATATATAAATGGTCTTTACAGTTATGGTAAATGTGAACCATCATCTGATTGCTATACTGAACTCTTTGATGGAATAAGTTTTCCTTTTCTAAAAAATGACTAAATAGCTGCTGTGATCACCTGACCACTGATTGAGGAGACCAACATGAATAAAGGAAACAAACAGCACAGTAATTAGTAATTGTTATCTGAAGACATTGAAACCAGGCAACTAAGTCAGCATAAAAAAAAACTGTTTTGATTTAAAATTATGGTAAGAGCATACAACAAAGGCTGCCTGTAATCATTCAACTCAGAAAGACATAGGAGCCAAACTCTGAAATGTTCAAATGAACTGTGTTTCTGTGGCTGTTTAATAGCAGTAAAGGAAACAGAGGAGAAAATTTCAACTTATAGCAACAAGAGCTAGAAACTTTTCTCTGTTTTTTCTTCTCAAACTCAGAAGACAGTGCCAGATAGAATATTAAATTGGAAAAACATCTAGAGAACTCAAAGATGTCTACATTTTCATTGCTGAGGTGACCTGTCAATAATCAAATAACTATGGGCTCAGATTTGAAATCTATTAACTCAAAAACTCTAAGGTATTTTAAATTCTGTAGTCTTTATTCTTCTTATTTGTACTAGACACTCTCTCCATTTTAACTTTACTACGTGTGAGTGTATGTGTGTGTGTGTGTCTATATGTATGTAGTTATAAATGTGTGCATGTGTGTGTCTGTATATGCATGGTTCTATATGTGTGTGTGTGCTTGTGCATGTCTATATGTAAGTGGCTGTAGATGTGTTTACGTGTGTGTGTGCATGTGTGTGTGTGTTAAACATATTTGGTTATATATGTGTGTCTGTGTGTGCATGTCTGAGTTCAATGCAGCATTTATTTTTAATTGGATTTATTGGGTAATAAAATTCCTCACTCTTTAACTCAAAAACATGTCTAAATGTCTTCTTCATTTTGAGCTAGTTAATCATAATTTTACTTGAAGAATGATGCTGCTAAATGCTAAAAAGGAATAAAAGTCTTTAGAGATTGAGATTGGGGTTGAATTTGGGGAGCGTAATCAATCTTCCTCAGCTGGGCATAACAGGATTAATTCTCAAATTGACAAATCATCTCCCTGCAATAGTAGTGACATTCTTTCTAAGATGCATGGCTGCACAGACACTCTGAGAGTCGACCTACGCCAACCGACATGCCAACTCTGTGCCAACACATTCACTTCTGGCATCTCCAGCCACTACCTCACAATAGACTTCAGAGGGCTGCACCACAACTGATGGAATGGGGATCAGTCATCATGTAAGACATTGATTACCATAGAATCATAGAATCCCTGCAGTGTGAAAACCAACGATTTGGCCCATTGAGTCCAAAAGGCCTCCCACCCATACTCACCCCTATATTTGCATTTCTCATGGCTAATCCACCGAGCCTGCACATCTCTGCAATATAGGAGGAAACCAGAGCACTTGGAAGAAACCCACACAGATACGGGGAGAACGGGCAAACTCCACACAGACAGTCACCGGGTCCCTGGCGCTGTGAGACAGCAGTGCCAACCACTGAACCACCGTGCTGCTCAATCTCATGAGATCTCATGAAAGCAGAATCTGTAGAGAGGTAGCCTCATAATAGAGAATGTAAAATAAAAATGTAACTTTTTTGACAGCTTAGACATTAATAGTCTTTCTCGATCGTCCTAAGGACATAAGTTCTTCCAAAACCCCTCACCACAGTAATAGGTTGTGACAGTAAATGACTCAATTGAAGGAAGTACAACATGGAAGACAAGGCCCAATAGCAACAGGACAGAGCAACGAGAAGGAGGAGTAAAAGGTCCAATGACTAGAATTGCCTCTGTGCAAAACGACGGTCAACACTAGACGGTGTGGGAAGCAATTCCAGTGAAGACGGGGCGTACAACAAACTTGACAACGCCCGGTGTTATTTGAGCAGAAGCAGGGCCCTTAAACAAGCTGGGAAATTGGCAAGGTGGTACAGGTGGTGCTCACAGAGAGGAACGTTTCAGGGTTAACAATTAAACCAAACAAAGACTAGGACAATCATCTTTTCTATGCAGCTGGCAGCATTTCGGTTGATACGTTGTTTTGTGAGGCAGACGCCACCACATGTCAAGGCATTATTGGGATTTTTAATGCTCATGTCAGCCTTTGAAGAACCATGCAAGTATTTGTCTATAATGCGATGGTTGCGTTCTTGTGAAATCCTTCAATGTAGAAAAATCACCCCTTTGAAACAGAACTTAAAGTGTTGGTGATGCAATTGCATTATAGCCAATACATGCTTTAAAAGTTTGCACTTTAGAAACAGTGTCCCCAATTCGACAATCACATTAACGAAACGTGGGTTACTACAGAACAACCTGTAATTACACAAAGCGGGAAATTTAACAAATGCATACAAAAATCAAGACAGATTAATAACCTGCATCAATAGTTATGAATATGGAACACTGAAAAATAATCTACTTAGGGATTAGGGAGGCCTAATAGTTATAATCATAGCCGTAGAATCATACAGCATGGAAACAGACCTCTCGGTCCAAACATAACTCCAAACTAAACTAGTCCCACCTGCCTGTGCTTGGCCCATACCCCTTCCTATTCATGTCCTTATCCAAATATCTTTTAAATGCTGTAAGTGTGCCCACATACACAACTTCCTGAGGAAATTTATTCCACACACAAACCACCCCCTGCGTAAAAAAAAAATTGCTCCTCATGTCTTTTTAAAATCTCTCTTCTCCCAACTTAAAAATGTGCCCCCAGTCTCGAAATCCCCCATCTAACACCACATTCTCAACAAAAAATAATCAAGTTAGACACTATTGCATCAGTACTTCAAAACGTGAAAACATCCCGTTATCATAAATGGTTTGTTGATCGAGGACAAGAGATTAGTCATTCTAAGGGTCAGCACATTCAACATTATTCAAAGAGTAAACTAAGTCACTTCAATATTGCAAAGTGCAATATTCTATGTGGTAGTCAGGAATTTGCTAGACCATTGGTGGAAATTATCATAAACTCCATCATCTATGGTCAGGAATAAAGGATCAGGGAGAGGAAGGAACAAGAGGCAGATAAAGGTGTTTAATGGAATGGAACAGCTTTCTAGAAAGTCAGAAAGGAAACCTGAATAAAGATTTGGCATTTTTTGATGGCTCAACCATTAATTTACTGAATGTCACCAAAAAACTCGGAAATCAGAAATCCTTAACTTCCTCTGAGAAAGGTGAGAGTGAGGACATAGAGATGGTGAAACCTCCAAAGTACTTACCGTTGTGATTAGGAAATAGAGACAGAGAGTTGGTGAGCAAAGGAGATATAGGATAATGTAATGAACATATAAAGTCAGAGACTTTGAGGAGAGAAGGGCTAATACTCAAAAATGTAAATAATTAGTCCTTATCTTTAGCGATGCACAAGATCATATGGCTTCAGATGGAGATGATTCTGTTTATAGCCTTGTGTGAAACTTATTGGTACAAATAGTTAATAGTTAGACTTTAGCAGTGTCTCTAGATGCTACCAATGACTCAAACTTTTTTAAGATTCACCATCGTGTTAATTGACAAAGCTGTTAGTCTGGTGTTTTCAGTGTGGCAATTGGCTCAGTTGTACAAAGCTGAAAATGTGTTGCTGGTTAAAGTGCAGCAGGTCAGGCAGCATCCAAGGAACAGGAAATTCGACGTTTCGGGCTAAAGCCCTACATCAGGAATTCCGAAACGTCGAATTTCCTGTTCCTTGGATGCTGCCTGACCTGCTGCGCTTTAACCAGCAACACATTTTCAGCTCTGATCTCCAGCATCTGCAGACCTCATTTTTTACTCAGCTGTACAAAACATTAGTTACCACATTTGGAGTATGAGTGCAGCTCTGATTGCATCATGGGAAGAATGTAGAGGCTTTGGAGAGGATGCAAAAGAGCTTTACCAGGATGTTGCCTGGATTGGAGTGTAATAGCTGTAAGGAGAGGTTGGACAGACTTGGATTGCTTTCAGTAGAATGTCAGCTGTTACCTAATGCAAGTATATGAAATGATGAGAGACATGGATAGGATGGCTAGTCAGAGTCTTTTACTGAGAGTGGAAATGTCAACTACTAAGGGGCATAGGTTTAAGGTCAGGGAGGGGAAAGTTTAAAGGAGATGTACAAAGAAAGTTTCTCACACAGATGGTGGTAGATACTTGCAACATGCTGTCAGGGGAGGTGGTAGAACAAAGTTTAAGAAGCATTTAAATAGACACATGAACAGGCAGGAAATAGAGGGATAGGGGCCATGTCCAAGCAGATGGGATTAGTTTAGAATGGCATCATGACCAATGCAGAGATGTGGGCCGAAGGGCCAATTACTGTGCTGTATTGTTCTATGTTCTATGTTTTGCCATCAATCTTCTTCCAGTGGTCATGTTGGTACATAGGATTGATGTTGTGAAGTGGTAAACAGAGATGGTTGTTTCCCTCTCAGGCAACAGTCGAACATGGGAGCTGAATCCCAATCTTGGCCTGCAGTCTGTGCTTCGGGGTTTTCAATTCCCTTCACTTTCTCAATTCTGTGTTAGCTTCTTCCCTCTTTAGCCTTGGAGAAAGTGAGGACGGCAGATGATGGAGAGTCAAAGTCAAAAAGTGTGGGGCTGGAAAAGCACAGCAGGTTGGGCAGCGTCCGTGGAGCAGGAGAGTCAACATTTCAGGCATATGCCATTCAACAGGAAAGTTTAGTCTTGGCAAAAGCCTCTTAGGGATTGCAATTTGTTTGGAGTATTCACAAAATCTTTCAGAGTTTTTGCCCCGGTACTGCTACATTCGCAATTTCTTGATTGCCTCGATTTCTTTATAAGCAAGTTTTGTTACTGCTTGAATTTCTTGAATATATACAAAACTGTAAATAAATGTTTGTGCAATGTTTCACTGTGAATAAGGCTGCCATCAACCAAGAGCCTCAACTGATAGTTGCAACAAACAACTTCAGCATCTCTGAATGCTTGTGCCAGAAAGGGACATTTTTGAAGCTTGATTGAGTTTTGGTGACATTGGGGCCTTACAGAGTACAGCCAGAGTTATTAAATGCAGCGACGAGATGGTGTGAATTCACTGCCCATGGAGTCTTTTGAATACATACCTGTCATTATTTGGCCTTTAACATTGATGCAAATCTCACAGCAGACTATACACAGGTCCATGTGAATTCCACACCAAGTGTCTTGTCCAGAAGTTCCCACCTACTGTGAACAATGAACAAACATTCACAATTAAGATGTTATTAATGGAGAGGAATAGTCCCAATAACTTACTAATAGAAACCTTGGACTTTGATAGAAAATTATTACACAAGAGGAAGTCTATTATTGCACTGATTCGCATTAGCATTTATTAGTAATTAGGATTCATTTCCTGACTTTGTTCTTGTAGCCTGGAGCCTTGGTCCATCAGTAGGGCAGAACAGAATTTAGGCATGTATTTACAACCACTTGCAATGAATGAATGGGCACCACACAACAATCAACAGACAGGAGGGTTCCCTCCCAGTTGGGGAACACTTCAGTGGTCCAGGACATTCGACCTCGGACCTTCGGGTGACCATCCTCCAAGGTGGACTTCAGGACAGGCAGCAGTGAAGAGTGGCTGAGTAGAGGCTGATAGCTAAGTTCCAGATCCATAGGGAGGGCCTCAACTGGGACTTTGGGTTCATTGCACTACACACACACACACACACACACACACACTTCTATACATACACACGGACATACATATACACAGACGAGTACAGAGACACTCACACACACCCTTACAGACACACAGTCTCACACTCACACATGCACTCCCTCACAGATTTAAAATACTCTACACTCACATGCACACACATATACACTCTCTCTCACAGACACTCATAACCCTCCAATCCAGACACACACACACATGCACACGTACACATATAAGTTTGTGGGATGAATTTGTACTTGCAGAGTTACATTGTACTTTGCTCAAAAACTGCATGAATTCATGTAAGACTCTGTTATCTCACTTTTTAGATTAGAAACAATCTAAGCATCATGGCACAGAGAACACAGGGGGCTAACACCTTCAACATATTGTCTAGCTAACACCAATTGTTACAGTTAACCTGAGAATGCAACTTTTAAAAAAAAGGTTTTGTGATTTACACATGAAAGAAGTGAAACTATCATGGTATTCTAACAGATGAAAGACTCAACAAACAATCAAGGTATTTTTCAATGTATAGTTTCAGTTAGCTCACACTGTAACCTTTTGCTATAAATTCTGTGTCATACATTTGTGTCCTCCACAACCACCTGATGAAGGAGCAGCGCTCCGAAAGCTAGTGCTTCCAATTAAACCTGTTGGACTATAACCTGGTGTTGTGTGATTTTTCAACTTACAATATACATTGACTGGTGAGCTCAACATTTGAAAAGTGACATTGAAAAATTCATATATTCCTGCAGTCCATATGGTTGCGTTCTCAAATCTTCCCAATCAGAGTGTACAAATTTAGTCCCAGTACAGACTTGTCAAAGCCTGTCTTTTGGGAGTTGGGGTCAGATTGTCTTCATTGGCTCTGTTTCTTTGTTCTTGTGAAGCTAAATGAGAGTTACTTCCTATTTTGTTCGCACTCAGTGTGGAACAAGGTTGTATCCAAGTCTTATCTTCACTATAAACATCCTTTGGTCAACAAGATTCTTCTGATAGCTTCAGATGAAAGACACTTCACATCCCAATCATTCAGACTGTTCCCAAGGATGGAAAGCAGAAGCAATAAATTGTAGCTAGGTTAAAATACATAAATATAAAATACACTCCACTTACCAGTTCAATTCCATGTATATTGACAGAATCATCAAAACACAACGCATAAAATTTTATGTTATTTTAACCTTTAGCCAGCACTTTCAGTCTCAACTCATTTGTGGAGTTTGATTACCCATGGGACATGGGCAGCTTACATGAAGGATAAATTTCCCGTCTCTGTGTTTTGCTTGAAATGTCCAATTCTGTGAAGGTTCTGCGCAATATTGTTACATCACGTAGGACAAACACAGCCTTTCTTTGAAAATACAAACAAAATGAGTCTTTTCCTGCACACTGAGCTGCGTGATGTTCAGTTTGGTGTTCTGATTTAATTCGTGCCAAACTAACTGAAACACCCTTACCAACGGAGCTCAGTTGGCAAGAATTCAGGATAATGCATATGGTACACAATCACAAGTATCAAACTTTTAATTCAATAAAAACGTATGTAAAATGACAACTAGTTCCACCAAAAATGATGTGCTAAAATCATCTTGTCAAGGGGTGGATTGCTCGAATATAATTATGAGGCCGTCAACACAAAAAAGCAGTACATATTTATGTGAGGGCAACTTTTCTTTTCCTCTTTTCTAATTCCTTTCAATCGACCTGTCCAGAGGTGTCATTATGCACATCTGGAGCAGGTAGGACTTGGCAAGGATACTACCATTGGACCACTACCATTGTGATTTACACATGAAAGAAGTGAAACTATCATGGTATTCGAACTGATGAAAGACTCAACAAACAATCAAGATATTTTTCAATGTATAGTTTCAGTTACCTCACACTGTAACCTTTTGCTATAAATTCTGTGTCATACAATTGTGTCCTCCACAACCACCTGATGAAGGAGCAGCGCTCTGAAAGCTAATGCTTCCAATTAAATCTGGTGGACTATAACCTGGTGTTGTGTGATTTTTCACACTAGCTGGGACCCACCTATTAGGTTAACAGTGGTTGAGAATCAGTTACTTGTGAGTCCTAACAGGAAGAAACGCTTGTGTTAAAAACAAGATGCAGATTGTGGCACAACAGCAAGTTGCACAAATTAGTCAGTTATCATTACTGAGGAGATCAGGAATGAGGAATGACAATTTGCCTGACTCTATAGGGATTGATAGCTGCACTGTTTATTTCTTCATCCAGGATGTGTGTCATTATTAGATTGAGTGGAACCCTAATGAGATCTCCAAAATTAACCCTTTCAGAACCATTACCGTCTACACCACCCATTCCTTTACTGGCAAAATGGTAGATCAGGGTAGGGGGTGCACCGTGGCTCAGGGGTTAGCACTGCTGCCTCATCAATTCCAGCCTCGGGCGACTGTCTGTGTGGAGTTGGCTCTTTTTCCCCCGTGTCTGTGCGGGTTTCCTCCAGGTGATCTGGTTTCCTCCCACAATCTAAAGATGTGCAGGTCAGGTGAATTGGCCATGCTAAATTGCCCATATTGTTCAGGGATGTGTAGGTTAGGTGCATTAGTCAGGGGTAAATGTAGAGTAATAGGGTAGGGAAATGGATTTGGGTGGGATACTCTTCAGAGGGTCTGCGTGGACTTGTTGGGCTGAAAGGCCTATTTCTATACTGTAGGGATTCTGCAGTTCTATGAAAATGGACCTTAAGTGCATTTGATCTCATTTTTTCAGAATCTGACCTCACCATCTCTCTACAACAGTACCTAACTGTTTCAAACATTAGTCTGTTGCTTGATCTTCAGGAATCTTCTTTGAACTTGTTGTACCTCACACTATGCAAAGAACTATTTCCGGGTTTCTCCTCTAAATCCAATCTCCATGATCCAGAACACGTCTTCATCCCCATTCCCTTGACATATCTGAAAATATTGCCACTGTGAAGTGAGTTGGAGTTATTTGCTGTTCATTCATCTGTTAAAGATGCTGTCATATTGGCACATGTCTCAGAAACTGAAACCTCTCTCTCTTTAGTTCACACATTCTTCATAAATATTGGGGCTGCTCAAATAGGTGACAGCAAAATCAAACCTCATGTTTAACACTGACACCCCCCTCAAAAAAAAAACAGAGAGCTTCCAAGCCCAATCCCATTTTCCAGCACATGATGCAAATTCCCTGCAGAATATCAGAAACATATCCACAGAGCTTGTCAGGCAGTGAATTCCAGAGACCTACAAAATCTCTGGGTAAAAAAGAATCCTCATCATTCTCTAACACTTCTGCAAATCTCTTATGAGTCTATGAACCTGAGCGACTGACAACTCTGCTCAGGAAACTAGATCCCGAACAGCATTGACTCTCAGAATCCATTCTAGTAAGTTGTCTTTTTATCAGCTTTGCACTGATTGGCCTATAATCAATCACTTCTCCCATGCACTGTCATTGAACAAACATACAACATTTGCAGTCCTGAAGAACTTTGATTCCGAAGAAGAATTATGCTGGACTCAAAACATTAATGCTCTCTTTCTACCGATGCTGCCAGACCTGCTGAGTTTCTTCAGCATTCTCTGAGTTTGTTAGTAGTCCTTCAGTTCTCTAACTCTACACCTGGGAGATAGAAAATGGTGGCTATTATTTATTTCCTCATTTCTTTCACAGCTTGGGGTACAATTCATCCTCCCCTGGCGATATATCCAATTTCAAGGATGCCATTTCCGTGAATACATCTTGTCTTCCTATTTTTTATCACATCCAATTATTCACAGTCCTCTTCTTAACTACAATGTCGACAGTGTCCCCCAAACTCTGTAGTGATTGGAACCAGGTGGATTTTACTTTCTATAAGATGCTTGATGGGTTTGTTAACCTGGGCCAATCAGAAAGCCCTGGCGGACTGATATAAACAGGACATCCCCCTCCAACTCTATTTTGATTTAGTCCCTGCCCTCCCCTTCACTGTTTTGATCACACAGCATTGCCCTTTGATGTGAAGGGCACTGCTCGTCACAGGCCACTCGGGTGTTTTCCTACTTTTCCTGGTGGTGGAAATTAAATAAAGATTTGTGCACTTTATGTCTCTCACTGTGTCTCACAGCTGCACACACACACACACACCATGGGTGCTGGGAAAGAAATAAGCACTACCGCAGTTAGACGGTAGTGTGGGGGTTAATAGAAAGAAAAAAAAAAAAAAAAAAAAAAAAAAACAAAATAAAAAAAAATAAAAAAAAAAAAAATATAAACAGGACATCCCCCTCCAACTCTATTTTGATTTAGTCCCTGCCCTCTCCTTCACTGTTTTGATCACACAGCATTGCCCTTTGATGTGAAGGGCACTGCTCGTCACAGGCCACTCGGGTGTTTTCCTACTTTTCCTGGTGGTGGAAATTAAATAAAGATTTGTGCACTTTATGTCTCTCACTGTGTCTCACAGCTGCACACACACACACACACCATGGGTGCTGGGAAAAAAATAAGCACTACCGCAGTTAGGCGGTAGTGTGGGGGTTAATTAAAAAAAAAATAACCAGGGGAATAAAAAAAAATAAAGATTTGTGCACTTTATGTCTCTCACTGTGTCTCACACCTGTACACACACACCATGGGTGCTGGGGAAAAATAAGCACTACCGCACTTAGGCGGTAGTGTGGGGGTTAATAGAAAAAAAAGAAAAGAATAAAAAAAATAAAAAAAAAATAAACAGGACATCCCCCTCCAACTCTATTTTGATTTAGTCCCTGCCCTCTCCTTCACTGTTTTGATCACACAGCATTGCCCTTTGATGTGAAGGGCACTGCTCGTCACAGGCCACTCGGGTGTTTTCCTACTTTTCCTGGTGGTGGAAATTAAATAAAGATTTGTGCACTTTATGTCTCTCACTGTGTCTCACAGCTGCACACACACACACACACCATGGGTGCTGGGAAAAAAATAAGCACTACCGCAGTTAGGCGGTAGTGTGGGGGTTAATTAAAAAAAAAATAACCAGGGGAATAAAAAAAAATAAAGATTTGTGCACTTTATGTCTCTCACTGTGTCTCACACCTGTACACACACACCATGGGTGCTGGGGAAAAATAAGCACTACCGCACTTAGGCGGTAGTGTGGGGGTTAATAGAAAAAAAAGAAAAGAATAAAAAAAAATAAAAAAAAAATAAACAGGACATCCCCCTCCAACTCTATTTTGATTTAGTCCCTGCCCTCTCCTTCACTGTTTTGATCACACAGCATTGCCCTTTGATGTGAAGGGCACTGCTCGTCACAGGCCACTCGGGTGTTTTCCTACTTTTCCTGGTGGTGGAAATTAAATAAAGATTTGTGCACTTTATGTCTCTCACTGTGTCTCACAGCTGCACACACACACACACACCATGGGTGCTGGGAAAAAAAATAAGCACTACCGCAGTTAGGCGGTAGTGTGGGGGTAAAAAGAAAAAAAAAGAGAAAAAAAGAAAAAAAAATAAACACGAGAAAAAATTAAAAAAAAATAAACAGGACATCCCCCTCCAACTCTATTTTGATTTAGTCCCTGCCCTCTCCTTCACTGTTTTGATCACACAGCATTGCCCTTTGATGTGAAGGGCACTGCTTGTCACAGGCCACTCGGGTGTTTCACCTGTTAAGAGTTGGACCAGTGGCAGTGTTGTGCCTGAAGAAGGAGAAGAAGAAAGAAGGAGAAAGAGAAGACCAAGGAGGAGGTGGAGGAAGGAGGTGAGAGCTTTGTGTTCTGGGCCCTGTGTTTGAGCTGACCTGGGGCCCACTCCCACTGCTGGTCTCTGGGACCCCGCCTGGGCCTGCCCTCCACCACCACAGCCTGGGACTCGCCTGAGGCCCCTTCCCACAACCTCCTCCACTGGTGTGACCTGAGGCCTACCTCCACTGCTGGGACCAAGGGCCAGCCTGGGACTCACCAGAGGCCTGCCTCAACTTCTGCTGCAGCCAGAGGCCTGCCTCCACCAGCGCTGCCTGGGACTTGCCTGGGAGTCCCTCCCCAACTGAGGGCCTGCCTGGGACTCGCCAGAGGCCTGCCTCCACCACCGCAGCCTGGGACTTGCCTGAGGCCACTCCCCGCAGCCTCCACCACTGCTGCGACCTGAGGCCCACCTCCACCGCTGCTGCCCAGGACATAATTTTGGGGCTGCCTGGGACTTGTCTTGGGGACCCCCCCAACAGGCCTGCCCCCAACACTGCAACCGAGGGCCTGCCGAGGACTTGCCTGAGGCCTGCCTCCACCACCGCTGCCTAGGACTCGCCTCGGGTGACTGGCCTCGGGCACCTCCCCAAGGACTCCACCGCGACTACTGCCAGAGGCCCACCTCCACCGCTGCTGCCGGGGGCCGACGGAGTATGGCGAGCCCGAAGGTCGCAGGGCCCAGCCGGACCTACGCCGGGGTAGCCGCTGCCTTGGGCTCGGCTGGCCCAACCCCGGCCGCAACCGCATCCCCCTTCAGGCACCTGACCAAACGCCTGGGGGTCAAGGCCTATCCCCATCCCAACATGACCATCGAGGCCTGCAGTAAGGCCATGGCTAGTGTGGTCGGCCCACTGGCCATCGTCGCTGCGGCCCGCATGTACGGGAAGGCCGTCTTCTTTCTTAAGACCGAGCAGGCGGTCCACCTGGCCGTGGAGAGGGGGCTCACTGTGGGCGGGACATATTTGCCAGTCGACCCTTTGGAGGTCACGGCCCAGAGAGTCGTGATCTCCAACGTCCCGCCCTTCATTGCCAGCGAGCTCCTTCTTCCCCACCTCAACACCTTGGGGGAGATCCGGTCAGGTGTTCAACCGCTCCTGCTCGGTCTTAAGGACCCCACCCTCCGTCACGTGTACTCCTTCCGACGCCAGGTGTTTATTTGCCTGGCCCGGGAGGAGGTCACGGAGGGCTCATTCACCATCCTCCACGAGGGCGCGGCATACCGCGCCTTCTGGACGGCGGACGGCGTGCGGTGCCACCTGTGCCGCGAGGTGGGGCATGTTAGAAAAAACTGCCCCACCCAGAAAGCTGCCCAGCCCACACCAACGGCTGCGGGTGGTGCCGCCGCACCCATTCCCCCTCCCCCAAAGCCAACACCACAAGCCCCGGCTCCAGGGGCTAAGCCGGAGGCTCCTAATACCTCAGCCTCTGGCAGGGAGGGGGGTGAGCGTCCGACCGGACAGAAGGTGCCCAGAAAGACGCTACGCGTCAAGCCCGCCCACGGGGAGACCACCCTATCCCCATCCCCTTCCCCTTCCCCTCCACATAACCCACGACCTGCCCCGCCCCGGCACGACAATGCCCCTGCGGCCGTGCCAGCGTCACCCCGGCGCGGGAACCCTGACCCCCGAACCCCCAAACACGTACCTGATCCCGGCCCCACTGACCCCGACCCCAACACCGACCCCCACCTCGTTAAAGAAACTCCTGGGGCTTCAACCCCCCCTCCAGAAACTGAGCCCCGCCCCACCCAGCCACCCCCTGGCACTAACCTGGGGGGAACCATCGCTGCTCCACTTCCTGCAGCGACCGTGTCTCTGGGCCCCGGAGAGGGAACTGGGCCCCTGCCCCGCCCGCCATCACCTGATATACCAGGGGCGGGGCAGGAAGTGACACGGCTGACCCTCTCCACCCTGGCCACGCCCCCTGCATTCCCCCAGCCAATCATATTCCGGGAAAGGCGGGGGGGAGGGACCTCGGGCCCCACGACCACCAAGGCGGGCGGGGAGGGGAAGACCCATAAATCCCCCCCCGTCTCTCTGGGGAAGAGGCGCCGGCCCTTGGAGGGGGGAGAAATCCCATCAGCGCGCCGGCGGCGCTGCCCCTCTCCAGGGGATGAGCCGACGGTGTCTCCCCACTGTCCTGCACCATGGCCTGACCTGCCCAAACCCCCAGGGGCGACAGCCGGGCCTTCCACCGCCATAACTCCTCCAGCCCCTGGGGAGGATTTTAATACCGTCACGGGCCATGGTGCAGGCGGCCGCGTTCTTTTTAACATTGGGTCGTCGAGCGGTGGAGGGGAGGAAGGTGTTATCCTCGCTCCTCCCTCCCAGACTGTTTTTCCGGGGGCCTTGGCCCTGGGGGAGGACCTTTTCCCCGAGGAGCCGGGCGTCCCGGTGTCGGGAGAGGAGCGGGGCCCCGAGCCTCTGCCGCCCGGCGACCCGAACTCGGGGCGTTCCGGGAAGGGGTGCGCCGAGGAAGGGACTGAAGGTGACCCTGGGGGTGGGGTCACTGGAGGTTTGAGGCCAGTTGGCGGTGCCGGACCAGCCCCCATCCTCTCGGTGGGGGAGGGGTCGGTGACCGAAGGCGACCTCCCGGAGGAGGGTTCTGGATCGGTGGCGGACACCGGGGACGACGCGGAGTCCATCTCCAGCGACATTTTCGAGTCCCAGGTGCCCCCCACCGATCTCCCCCTCATCCCCCTCGAGGAACTCCGGGAATTTGTCGAGGAAACTCGGAGTCGCCGGGATAGAGCCCAACTGGCGCTCGACCGCTGGAGCTCCTTCGAAAGAGTCTACTGGTCGGCCCACGCTGCGCGCCAGGCGCCCGGGCTTGACGTCAATGAGCGAAAGCGAGTCAGGAACTTCCTGGGAGCACTCCTGGTGAGGGCGAGGGACTTCTGTGCCCCTCTCTCGTCCTCCCAGTAAATATGTATATAGTTTAACTGTGTGTACTGGTGGTGGTTGCACTATACTTCCGACATGGAGACAACTATAGCCAGCCTCAACATCAACGGCAGCAGGGAGTCACAGCGCAGATTCCAGACCCTCTCGGTCCTTCGGGACGGGAGGTATGCGGTGTGCTTCCTGCAAGAAACCCACACTACCCCGGGAGACGAAGCCACCTGGCTCCTGGAGTGGCGAGGGGGGGTCTACATGAGTCACCTCACCCGCAGATCTGGCGGGGTGGCTATCTTGTTGGCCCCGCATTTTCAGCCGGAGATCTTGGGGGTCAGGGAGCCAGTGCCAGGCCGTTTGCTTCACCTGACGGTTCGGCTGGGGGGCGCGGTGCTTCACTTGGTGAACGTCTACGCTCCCCTGGCCGGGCCGAGGCAAGCGAGCTTCTTCGAAGAAGTGTCCGCTCATCTCGCTTCCATCGACGAGAACCAGTGCGTCGTCCTCGGGGGAGATTTTAACTGCGTCCTCGAGGACAGGGACCACGGCGGTGCCCGCACGAGTTCGGCGTCGGGGAGGAGGTTGGGGGACTTGGTCAAGTCCTCGGACCTGGTGGACGTCTGGCGGAATCTCCATCCTGACTCCATCGCCTTCACCTTCGTGAGGCCTGGGGTCGGAGCGTCCAGAATCGACCGCCTGTACGTTTCGCGGGCGTACGCCTCCTGTTTTCCGAAGGCCTCCACGCGGCAGGTGTCGTGCACGGACCATCACCTGGTGTGGGCGGAACTCCTTCCGTTCGGCGCCAGGTTGGGCTCCGCGTACTGGCACTTTAACAACCTGCTGCTGGAGGACGAGCGGTTCCGGGACTCGTTTCGTCGTTTCTGGGCCGGCTGGAGAAGGAAGCGGGGAAGCTTCCCCTCCCTGAGGCTATGGTGGGACGTGGGCAAGGTTCACGTCCGCGTCTTCTGTCAGGAGTACGCGAGGGGGTCGACGAAGAGGCGGAAATCCAGGATCGGGGAGTTGGAGAGGGAGATGCTCGACCTGGAGTCACGCCTCGGTCAGCCCGACGCGGACCCGGCCCTGCGCGGGGTGTACGAAGAGAAGAAGGCCGCGCTCCGGGACCTGCAGCTCGTCGGGGCTCGGGGCGCGTACGTGAGGTCGCGGCTCCAGCTCCTCCAGGACCTGGACCGCGGCTCCCCCTTCTTCTACTCGCTGGAAAAAAGGCGTGGCACCCGTCAGCAGCTCCTTGTGCTGCTGGCCGACGACGGGTCCCTCGTCTCGGATCCGGAGGGTATCAGGGCCCACGTCCGATCCTATTACACGGCCCTGTTCTCTCCGGATCCGTCCAGCGAGGACGCTCGCAGAGTTCTGTGGGAGGACCTGCCGCAGCTCAGCCCGGAGGACGCCGGAAGGCTCGACGCTCCCGTCACCTTAGAGGAGCTGACCGGCGCCCTCGACCGGCTCTCGAGGGGCAAATCCCCGGGGCTGGACGGGCTGACTGTGGAGTTCTTCAGGGCGTTCTGGGACGTCCTGGGGAGCGACTACGCACAGGTCCTGGGGGAGTGTCTAAATGCCGGAGAGCTGCCCCTTTCTTGGCGCAGGGCGGTCATCGTCCTGCTGCCAAAGAAGGGGGACCTTCGTTCGTTGAAGAACTGGCGTCCGGTCTCCCTCCTCGGCACGGACTACAAAATCTTTGCCAGGGTGTTGTCTTCTCGCCTGGCTTCCGTGCTGGCCCACATGATTCACCCGGACCAGTCCTACACGGTCCCGGGCCGGAGGATACAAGACAACGTCCATCTGGTCCGGGACCTGATCCATTTCTGTCGACGGGCTGGTCTGCCGAGCGCCTTCCTGTCTCTCGACCAGGAGAAGGCGTTCGACAGGGTCGATCACGAGTACCTGCTCGGGACTCTGCGGGCGTTCGGGTTCGGGACGCAGTTCGTCGCCCGGATCCGACTTTTGTACGCCGCCGCAGAGTGTCTGGTTAAAGTTAACGGGTCCCTGACGGCGCCCCTTCGCTTCGGGAGAGGAGTGCGTCAAGGCTGCCCCCTGTCCGGCCAGCTGTATTCCCTGTGCGTGGAGCCTTTCCTGCGCCTCTTGCGGAGGAGGTTGTCGGGGCTGGTTCTGCGCGGCGCGGGCGCGGGGGTGGTCCTCTCGGCCTACGCCGACGACGTGCTCCTCACTTTCACCGACCCGGCTGACCTGGGGAGGATGCGCGAGTGCCAGGCCGTGTACTCGGCGGCGTCTTCCGCCAGGATCAACTGGGCCAAATGTTCCGGGCTACTGGTGGGTCCGTGGCGGGTGGACTCCCTGCCGGAGGAGTTTCGGGGGTTCAGCTGGAGTACCACCCATCTCCTCTACCTGGGGGTCTACCTCAGCCCGACCGAGGAATCCTGGCCGGCCAACTGGCAGGAGCTGGAGGCCAAAGTCTCGGCTCGCCTAGGCCGCTGGACAGGACTGCTCCGAGTGCTATCTTACAGGAGCCGAGTGCTGGTCATAAACCAGCTGGTGGCCGCCATGCTGTGGTACCGGCTGGTCACTTTGGTCCCTCCTCCTGGCTTTGTCGCTGACATCCAGAGAACGTTGGTCGACTTCTTCTGGGACAAAAAGATGCACTGGGTCGCTGCGCAGGTTCTGAGTCTCCCCATTGAGGAGGGCGGTCAGTCGCTGGTGTGCGTCCGCACCCAGGTCGCGACCTTCCGCCTTCAGACCTTGCAGCGATACCTTTACGTCGAGCCTCCTCCTAGGTGGTGCGCCCTGGCGACGTATTTTTTCCGCCAGGTGCGTAACCTCAACTACGACACGCAGCTCCTGTTCGTCGATCGTGACGGTTTGGAGGTCGCCCTCAAGGTGCTGCCTGTCTTTTACCAGGACCTGATCACTGTCTGGAACATGGTCGAATCGCGTCGCGCCTACCCTCCGGCAGGAGTAGCGGCTGTCGTCAGGGAGCCGTTGCTCAGGAATCCGCACCTCCGTGCTCGCGGGTTCGAGTGGCTGTCGGAGGGGAGGGCCGTGGCGGCGAGGGTGACCAGGGTCGGGGACGTGCTGGGTGCCGGGGGCCTGGGCTGGACGTTGCCGCAAGACATAGCGAGCAGGGCAGCGGTAGACGTCCGGTACGTGGCCACCGGCATCCGACGCCTTAAAACGGCGGTGCTCGGACCCGACGTAGTGCACCAGTTGGAGGACGCTCAGGTGTGCGGTGGGATCCCGTCCGCGCTCACCCCTGCCCGGACGGAATTTCACATCGGCCCCAAGGTCCCGTACTTCCCGCGGGAGCCTGTGCCCCACAACCTGAGCCGCCTCCGAAATTTTAACTTTGTCCCGTTCAAGGACGTTAAAAGGTGTGTCCTGTATCGACTGCTGCTGCACACCGTCCACCTCTTCTCCCTCATCCACCGCCCGGACACGCCCTGGCGTGCCCATTTGCCACCGGGCGGTGGGGATCCCCAGTGGAGGGCCCTCTACGCAGGAGTCCTCCCCCTTTCTCTCGGGGATCTGGGGTGGAGGGTGTTGCACGCAGCAGTCCCCTGCAACCGCAGATTGCGGTGGTTCACGGACTCCCAGCCCAACTGCTTGTTCTGTGGCGCTGTGGAGTCCGTGGACCATGTGTATGTTGGGTGTGGGCGTTTGCACTCCCTTTTTGATTTTCTGAAAAACCTTCTCCTCTGCTTTTGGTTGCACTTCAGTCCCACGCTCCTGATCTTCGGGCACCCGGTGCGGAGGAGGGAGGGTAGGTCTGAAGACCTCCTCGTGGGTCTGCTCCTGGGCCTGGCCAAACTGGCCATAAACAGGTCCAGGCAGCGGGCCGTGGAGGGGGTCGTTAGGGCCGACTGCCTGCCCCTCTTCCGCGGTTACGTTAGGGCCCGGGTGTCCTTGGAGAAGGAGCACGCGGTGTCCACCAACACCCTGGAGTTGTTCAGGGAGAGGTGGGCGCCGCAGGGAGTGGAGTGCATCATTTCCCCCTCCAACTCTATTTTGATTTAGTCCCTGCCCTCCCCTTCACTGTTTTGATCACACAGCATTGCCCTTTGATGTGAAGGGCACTGCTCGTCACAGGCCACTCGGGTGTTTTCCTACTTTTCCTGGTGGTGGAAATTAAATAAAGATTTGTGCACTTTATGTCTCTCACTGTGTCTCACAGCTGCACACACACACCATGGGTGCTGGGAAAGAAATAAGCACTACCGCAGTTAGACGGTAGTGTGGGGGTTAATTAAACAGTAGTAAAAAAAAAAAAAAAAAAAAAAAAAAATAAACAGGACATCCCCCTCCAACTCTATTTTGATTTAGTCCCTGCCCTCCCCTTCACTGTTTTGATCACACAGCATTGCCCTTTGATGTGAAGGGCACTGCTCGTCACAGGCCACTCGGGTGTTTTCCTACTTTTCCTGGTGGTGGAAATTAAATAAAGATTTGTGCACTTTATGTCTCTCACTGTGTCTCACAGCTGCACACACACACACACACCATGGGTGCTGGGAAAGAAATAAGCACTACCGCAGTTAGACGGTAGTGTGGGGGTTAATAGAAAGAAAAAAAAAAAAAAAAAAACAAAATAAAAAAAAAAAAAAAAATATAAACAGGACATCCCCCTCCAACTCTATTTTGATTTAGTCCCTGCCCTCTCCTTCACTGTTTTGATCACACAGCATTGCCCTTTGATGTGAAGGGCACTGCTCGTCACAGGCCACTCGGGTGTTTTCCTACTTTTCCTGGTGGTGGAAATTAAATAAAGATTTGTGCACTTTATGTCTCTCACTGTGTCTCACAGCTGCACACACACACACACACCATGGGTGCTGGGAAAAAAATAAGCACTACCGCAGTTAGGCGGTAGTGTGGGGGTTAATTAAAAAAAAAATAACCAGGGGAATAAAAAAAAATAAAGATTTGTGCACTTTATGTCTCTCACTGTGTCTCACACCTGTACACACACACCATGGGTGCTGGGGAAAAATAAGCACTACCGCACTTAGGCGGTAGTGTGGGGGTTAATAGAAAAAAAAGAAAAGAATAAAAAAAATAAAAAAAAAATAAACAGGACATCCCCCTCCAACTCTATTTTGATTTAGTCCCTGCCCTCTCCTTCACTGTTTTGATCACACAGCATTGCCCTTTGATGTGAAGGGCACTGCTCGTCACAGGCCACTCGGGTGTTTTCCTACTTTTCCTGGTGGTGGAAATTAAATAAAGATTTGTGCACTTTATGTCTCTCACTGTGTCTCACAGCTGCACACACACACACACACCATGGGTGCTGGGAAAAAAATAAGCACTACCGCAGTTAGGCGGTAGTGTGGGGGTTAATTAAAAAAAAAATAACCAGGGGAATAAAAAAAAATAAAGATTTGTGCACTTTATGTCTCTCACTGTGTCTCACACCTGTACACACACACCATGGGTGCTGGGGAAAAATAAGCACTACCGCACTTAGGCGGTAGTGTGGGGGTTAATAGAAAAAAAAGAAAAGAATAAAAAAAAATAAAAAAAAAATAAACAGGACATCCCCCTCCAACTCTATTTTGATTTAGTCCCTGCCCTCTCCTTCACTGTTTTGATCACACAGCATTGCCCTTTGATGTGAAGGGCACTGCTCGTCACAGGCCACTCGGGTGTTTTCCTACTTTTCCTGGTGGTGGAAATTAAATAAAGATTTGTGCACTTTATGTCTCTCACTGTGTCTCACAGCTGCACACACACACACACACCATGGGTGCTGGGAAAAAAAATAAGCACTACCGCAGTTAGGCGGTAGTGTGGGGGTAAAAAGAAAAAAAAAGAGAAAAAAAGAAAAAAAAATAAACACGAGAAAAAATTAAAAAAAAATAAACAGGACATCCCCCTCCAACTCTATTTTGATTTAGTCCCTGCCCTCTCCTTCACTGTTTTGATCACACAGCATTGCCCTTTGATGTGAAGGGCACTGCTTGTCACAGGCCACTCGGGTGTTTCACCTGTTAAGAGTTGGACCAGTGGCAGTGTTGTGCCTGAAGAAGGAGAAGAAGAAAGAAGGAGAAAGAGAAGACCAAGGAGGAGGTGGAGGAAGGAGGTGAGAGCTTTGTGTTCTGGGCCCTGTGTTTGAGCTGACCTGGGGCCCACTCCCACTGCTGGTCTCTGGGACCCCGCCTGGGCCTGCCCTCCACCACCACAGCCTGGGACTCGCCTGAGGCCCCTTCCCACAACCTCCTCCACTGGTGTGACCTGAGGCCTACCTCCACTGCTGGGACCAAGGGCCAGCCTGGGACTCACCAGAGGCCTGCCTCAACTTCTGCTGCAGCCAGAGGCCTGCCTCCACCAGCGCTGCCTGGGACTTGCCTGGGAGTCCCTCCCCAACTGAGGGCCTGCCTGGGACTCGCCAGAGGCCTGCCTCCACCACCGCAGCCTGGGACTTGCCTGAGGCCACTCCCCGCAGCCTCCACCACTGCTGCGACCTGAGGCCCACCTCCACCGCTGCTGCCCAGGACATAATTTTGGGGCTGCCTGGGACTTGTCTTGGGGACCCCCCCAACAGGCCTGCCCCCAACACTGCAACCGAGGGCCTGCCGAGGACTTGCCTGAGGCCTGCCTCCACCACCGCTGCCTAGGACTCGCCTCGGGTGACTGGCCTCGGGCACCTCCCCAAGGACTCCACCGCGACTACTGCCAGAGGCCCACCTCCACCGCTGCTGCCGGGGGCCGACGGAGTATGGCGAGCCCGAAGGTCGCAGGGCCCAGCCGGACCTACGCCGGGGTAGCCGCTGCCTTGGGCTCGGCTGGCCCAACCCCGGCCGCAACCGCATCCCCCTTCAGGCACCTGACCAAACGCCTGGGGGTCAAGGCCTATCCCCATCCCAACATGACCATCGAGGCCTGCAGTAAGGCCATGGCTAGTGTGGTCGGCCCACTGGCCATCGTCGCTGCGGCCCGCATGTACGGGAAGGCCGTCTTCTTTCTTAAGACCGAGCAGGCGGTCCACCTGGCCGTGGAGAGGGGGCTCACTGTGGGCGGGACATATTTGCCAGTCGACCCTTTGGAGGTCACGGCCCAGAGAGTCGTGATCTCCAACGTCCCGCCCTTCATTGCCAGCGAGCTCCTTCTTCCCCACCTCAACACCTTGGGGGAGATCCGGTCAGGTGTTCAACCGCTCCTGCTCGGTCTTAAGGACCCCACCCTCCGTCACGTGTACTCCTTCCGACGCCAGGTGTTTATTTGCCTGGCCCGGGAGGAGGTCACGGAGGGCTCATTCACCATCCTCCACGAGGGCGCGGCATACCGCGCCTTCTGGACGGCGGACGGCGTGCGGTGCCACCTGTGCCGCGAGGTGGGGCATGTTAGAAAAAACTGCCCCACCCAGAAAGCTGCCCAGCCCACACCAACGGCTGCGGGTGGTGCCGCCGCACCCATTCCCCCTCCCCCAAAGCCAACACCACAAGCCCCGGCTCCAGGGGCTAAGCCGGAGGCTCCTAATACCTCAGCCTCTGGCAGGGAGGGGGGTGAGCGTCCGACCGGACAGAAGGTGCCCAGAAAGACGCTACGCGTCAAGCCCGCCCACGGGGAGACCACCCTATCCCCATCCCCTTCCCCTTCCCCTCCACATAACCCACGACCTGCCCCGCCCCGGCACGACAATGCCCCTGCGGCCGTGCCAGCGTCACCCCGGCGCGGGAACCCTGACCCCCGAACCCCCAAACACGTACCTGATCCCGGCCCCACTGACCCCGACCCCAACACCGACCCCCACCTCGTTAAAGAAACTCCTGGGGCTTCAACCCCCCCTCCAGAAACTGAGCCCCGCCCCACCCAGCCACCCCCTGGCACTAACCTGGGGGGAACCATCGCTGCTCCACTTCCTGCAGCGACCGTGTCTCTGGGCCCCGGAGAGGGAACTGGGCCCCTGCCCCGCCCGCCATCACCTGATATACCAGGGGCGGGGCAGGAAGTGACACGGCTGACCCTCTCCACCCTGGCCACGCCCCCTGCATTCCCCCAGCCAATCATATTCCGGGAAAGGCGGGGGGGAGGGACCTCGGGCCCCACGACCACCAAGGCGGGCGGGGAGGGGAAGACCCATAAATCCCCCCCCGTCTCTCTGGGGAAGAGGCGCCGGCCCTTGGAGGGGGGAGAAATCCCATCAGCGCGCCGGCGGCGCTGCCCCTCTCCAGGGGATGAGCCGACGGTGTCTCCCCACTGTCCTGCACCATGGCCTGACCTGCCCAAACCCCCAGGGGCGACAGCCGGGCCTTCCACCGCCATAACTCCTCCAGCCCCTGGGGAGGATTTTAATACCGTCACGGGCCATGGTGCAGGCGGCCGCGTTCTTTTTAACATTGGGTCGTCGAGCGGTGGAGGGGAGGAAGGTGTTATCCTCGCTCCTCCCTCCCAGACTGTTTTTCCGGGGGCCTTGGCCCTGGGGGAGGACCTTTTCCCCGAGGAGCCGGGCGTCCCGGTGTCGGGAGAGGAGCGGGGCCCCGAGCCTCTGCCGCCCGGCGACCCGAACTCGGGGCGTTCCGGGAAGGGGTGCGCCGAGGAAGGGACTGAAGGTGACCCTGGGGGTGGGGTCACTGGAGGTTTGAGGCCAGTTGGCGGTGCCGGACCAGCCCCCATCCTCTCGGTGGGGGAGGGGTCGGTGACCGAAGGCGACCTCCCGGAGGAGGGTTCTGGATCGGTGGCGGACACCGGGGACGACGCGGAGTCCATCTCCAGCGACATTTTCGAGTCCCAGGTGCCCCCCACCGATCTCCCCCTCATCCCCCTCGAGGAACTCCGGGAATTTGTCGAGGAAACTCGGAGTCGCCGGGATAGAGCCCAACTGGCGCTCGACCGCTGGAGCTCCTTCGAAAGAGTCTACTGGTCGGCCCACGCTGCGCGCCAGGCGCCCGGGCTTGACGTCAATGAGCGAAAGCGAGTCAGGAACTTCCTGGGAGCACTCCTGGTGAGGGCGAGGGACTTCTGTGCCCCTCTCTCGTCCTCCCAGTAAATATGTATATAGTTTAACTGTGTGTACTGGTGGTGGTTGCACTATACTTCCGACATGGAGACAACTATAGCCAGCCTCAACATCAACGGCAGCAGGGAGTCACAGCGCAGATTCCAGACCCTCTCGGTCCTTCGGGACGGGAGGTATGCGGTGTGCTTCCTGCAAGAAACCCACACTACCCCGGGAGACGAAGCCACCTGGCTCCTGGAGTGGCGAGGGGGGGTCTACATGAGTCACCTCACCCGCAGATCTGGCGGGGTGGCTATCTTGTTGGCCCCGCATTTTCAGCCGGAGATCTTGGGGGTCAGGGAGCCAGTGCCAGGCCGTTTGCTTCACCTGACGGTTCGGCTGGGGGGCGCGGTGCTTCACTTGGTGAACGTCTACGCTCCCCTGGCCGGGCCGAGGCAAGCGAGCTTCTTCGAAGAAGTGTCCGCTCATCTCGCTTCCATCGACGAGAACCAGTGCGTCGTCCTCGGGGGAGATTTTAACTGCGTCCTCGAGGACAGGGACCACGGCGGTGCCCGCACGAGTTCGGCGTCGGGGAGGAGGTTGGGGGACTTGGTCAAGTCCTCGGACCTGGTGGACGTCTGGCGGAATCTCCATCCTGACTCCATCGCCTTCACCTTCGTGAGGCCTGGGGTCGGAGCGTCCAGAATCGACCGCCTGTACGTTTCGCGGGCGTACGCCTCCTGTTTTCCGAAGGCCTCCACGCGGCAGGTGTCGTGCACGGACCATCACCTGGTGTGGGCGGAACTCCTTCCGTTCGGCGCCAGGTTGGGCTCCGCGTACTGGCACTTTAACAACCTGCTGCTGGAGGACGAGCGGTTCCGGGACTCGTTTCGTCGTTTCTGGGCCGGCTGGAGAAGGAAGCGGGGAAGCTTCCCCTCCCTGAGGCTATGGTGGGACGTGGGCAAGGTTCACGTCCGCGTCTTCTGTCAGGAGTACGCGAGGGGGTCGACGAAGAGGCGGAAATCCAGGATCGGGGAGTTGGAGAGGGAGATGCTCGACCTGGAGTCACGCCTCGGTCAGCCCGACGCGGACCCGGCCCTGCGCGGGGTGTACGAAGAGAAGAAGGCCGCGCTCCGGGACCTGCAGCTCGTCGGGGCTCGGGGCGCGTACGTGAGGTCGCGGCTCCAGCTCCTCCAGGACCTGGACCGCGGCTCCCCCTTCTTCTACTCGCTGGAAAAAAGGCGTGGCACCCGTCAGCAGCTCCTTGTGCTGCTGGCCGACGACGGGTCCCTCGTCTCGGATCCGGAGGGTATCAGGGCCCACGTCCGATCCTATTACACGGCCCTGTTCTCTCCGGATCCGTCCAGCGAGGACGCTCGCAGAGTTCTGTGGGAGGACCTGCCGCAGCTCAGCCCGGAGGACGCCGGAAGGCTCGACGCTCCCGTCACCTTAGAGGAGCTGACCGGCGCCCTCGACCGGCTCTCGAGGGGCAAATCCCCGGGGCTGGACGGGCTGACTGTGGAGTTCTTCAGGGCGTTCTGGGACGTCCTGGGGAGCGACTACGCACAGGTCCTGGGGGAGTGTCTAAATGCCGGAGAGCTGCCCCTTTCTTGGCGCAGGGCGGTCATCGTCCTGCTGCCAAAGAAGGGGGACCTTCGTTCGTTGAAGAACTGGCGTCCGGTCTCCCTCCTCGGCACGGACTACAAAATCTTTGCCAGGGTGTTGTCTTCTCGCCTGGCTTCCGTGCTGGCCCACATGATTCACCCGGACCAGTCCTACACGGTCCCGGGCCGGAGGATACAAGACAACGTCCATCTGGTCCGGGACCTGATCCATTTCTGTCGACGGGCTGGTCTGCCGAACGCCTTCCTGTCTCTCGACCAGGAGAAGGCGTTCGACAGGGTCGATCACGAGTACCTGCTCGGGACTCTGTGGGCGTTCGGGTTCGGGACGCAGTTTGTCGCCCGGATCTGATTTTTGTACGCCGCCGCAGAGTGTCTGGTTAAAGTTAACGGGTCCCTGACGGCGCCCCTTCGCTTCGGGAGAGGAGTGCGTCAAGGCTGCCCCCTGTCCGGCCAGCTGTATACCCTGTGCGTGGAGCCTTTCCTGCGCCTCTTGCGGAGGAGGTTGTCGGGGCTGGTTCTGCGTGGCGCGGGCGTGGGGGTGGTCCTCTCGGCCTACGCCGACGACGTGCTCCTCACTTTCACCGACCCGGCTGACCTGGGGAGGATGCGCAAGTGCCAGGCCGTGTACTCGGCGGCGTCTTCCGCCAGGATCAACTGGGCCAAATGTTCCGGGCTACTGGTGGGTCCGTGGCGGGTGAACTCCCTGCCGGAGGAGTTTCGGGGGTTCAGCTGGAGTACCACCCATCTCCTCTACCTGGGGGTCTACCTCAGCCCGACCGAGGAATCCTGGCCGGCCAACTGGCAGGAGCTGGAGGCCAAAGTCTCGGCTCGCCTAGGCCGCTGGACGGGACTGCTCCGAGTGCTACCTTACAGGAGCCGAGTGCTGGTCATAAACCAGCTGGTGGCCGCCATGCTGTGGTACCGGCTGGTCACTTTGGTCCCTCCTCCTGGCTTTGTCGCTGACATCCAGAGAACGTTGGTCGACTTCTTCTGGGACAAAAAGATGCACTGGGTCGCTGCGCAGGTTCTGAGTCTCCCCATTGAGGAGGGCGGTCAGTCGCTGGTGTGCGTCCGCACCCAGGTCGCGACCTTCCGCCTTCAGACCTTGCAGCGATACCTTTACGTCGAGCCTCCTCCTAGGTGGTGCGCCCTGGCGACGTATTTTTTCCGCCAGGTGCGTAACCTCAACTACGACATGCAGCTCTTGTTCGTCGACCGTGACGGTTTGGAGGTCGCCCTCAAGGTGCTGCCTGTCTTTTACCAGGACCTGATCACTGTCTGGAACATGGTCGAATCGCGTCGCGCCTACCCTCCGGCAGGAATAGCGGCTGTCGTCAGGGAGCCGTTGCTCAGGAATCCGCACCTCCGTGCTCGCGGGTTCGAGTGGCTGTCGGAGGGGAGGGCCGTGGCGGCGAGGGTGACCAGGGTCGGGGACGTGCTGGGTGCCGGGGGCCTGGGCTGGACGTTGCCGCAAGACATAGCAAGCAGGGCAGCGGTGGACGTCCGGTACGTGGCCACCGGCATCCGACGCCTTAAAACGGCGGTGCTCGGACCCGACATAGTGCACCAGTTGGAGGACGCTCAGGTGTGTGGTTGGATCCCGTCCGCGCTCACCCTTGCCCGGACGGAATTTCACATTGGCCCCAAGGTCCCGTACTTCCCGCGGGAGTCTGTGCCCCACAACCTGAGCCGCCTCCGAAATTTTAATTTTGTCCCCTTCAAGGACTTTAAAAGGCGGGTCCTGTACAGACTGCTGCTGCACACCGTCCACCTCTTCTCCCTCATCCACTGCCCGGACACGCCCTGGCGTGCCCATTTGCCACCGGGCGGTGGGGATCCCCAGTGGAGGGCCCTCTACGCAGGAGTCCTCCCCCTTTCTCTCGGGGATCTGGGGTGGAAGGTGCTGCATGCAGCAGTCCCCTGCAACCGCAGATTGCGGTGGTTCACGGACTCCCAGCCCAACTGCTTGTTCTGTGGTGCTGTGGAGTCCGTGGACCATGTGTATGTTGGGTGTGGGCGTTTGCACTCCCTTTTTGATTTTCTTAAAAACCTCCTCCTCTGCTTTTGGTTGCACTTCAGTCCCACGCTCCTGATCTTCGGGCACCCAGTGCGGAGGAGGGAGGGCAGGTCTGAAGACCTCCTCGTGGGTCTGCTCCTGGGCCTGGCCAAACTGGCCATAAACAGGTCCAGGCAGCGGGCCGTGGAGGGGGTCGTTAGGGCCGACTGCCTGCCCCTCTTCCGCGGTTACGTTAGGGCCCGGGTGTCCTTGGAGAAGGAGCACGCGGTGTCCACCAACACCCTGGAGTTGTTCAGGGAGAGGTGGGCTCCGCAGGGAGTGGAGTGCATCATTTCCCCCTCCAACTCTATTTTGATTTAGTCCCTGCCCTCCCCTTCACTGTTTTGTTCACACAGCATTGCCCTTTGATGTGAAGGGCACTGCTTGTCACTGGCCACCCGGGTGTTCTCCTATCTTCCTGGTGGTGGAAATTGAATAAAGATTTGTGCACTTTGTGTGTCTCTCACTGTGTCTCACACCTGCACGCACACACCACGGGTGCTGGGGATAAAAATAATAAGCACTACCGCAGTTAGGCGGTAGTGTGGGGGAAGAGAAAAAAAAAGGGAAAAAAAAACAGGAGCCTCTCCCCCTCCAAAAAAAGAAAAAAAGAGAAAAGTAAAGAAAAAAAAAATAAACAGGACATCCCCCTCCAACTCTATTTTGATTTAGTCCCTGCCCTCCCCTTCACTGTTGTGGTTCTGTTCGCCGAGCTGGAAGTTTTTGCTGCAAACGTTTCGTTCCCTGGCTAGGGAACATCATCAGTGCTATTGGAGCCTCCTGTGAAGCGCTGCTGTGATGTTTCTTCCGGTATTTATAGTGGTTTGTTCTTGCCGCTTCCGGGTGTCAGTTTCAGCTGTAGTAGTTTGTATGTGGGGTCCAGGTCGATGTGTCTGTTGATGGATGTTCTTGCCGCTTCCGGGTGTCAGTTTCAGCTGTAGTGGTTTGTATATGGGGTCCAGGTCCATGTGTCTGTTAATGGAGTTTGTGGATGAATGCCATGCCTCTAGAAATTCCCTGGCTGTTCTCTGTCTGGCTTGTCCTATGATGGTAGTGTTTTCCCAGTCAAATTCATGTTCCTGGTTGTCTGAGTGTATGGCTACTAGGGATAGCTGGTCGTGTCGTTTTGTGGCTAGCTGATGTTCGTGGATGCGAATTGTTAGCTGTCTTCCTGTTTGTCCTATATAGTGTTTTGTGCAGTCCTTGCATGGTATTTTGTAAACTACGTTAGTTTGGCTCGTGCTGGCTATTGGGTCCTTTGTTCTAGTGAGTTGTTGTCTGAGTGTGGAAGTTGGCTTGTGTGCTGTTATGAGTCCTAAGGGTTGCAGTAGTCTGGCTGTCAGTTCTGAGACGCTCCTGACGTATGGTAGTGTGGCTAGTCCTTTTGGTTGTGGCATGTCCTCGTTCCTCGGTCTATCTCTTAGGCATCTGGTGATAAAGTTGCGTGGGTATCCGTTTTTGGCGAATACCTTGTATAGGTGTTCCTCTTCCTCTTCGCAGTTCTGGTGTACTGCAGTGTGTTGTGGCTCTTTTGAATAGTGTCCTGATGCAGATTCGTTTGTGTATGTTGGGGTGGTTACTTTCATAGTTTAGGACTTGGTCTGTGTGTGTTGGTTTCCTGTATACCTTTGTGGTAAATTCTCCATTGGGTGTTCTCTCTACTAACACGTCTAGGAATGGGAGTTGGCTATCCTTTTCCTCTTCTCTCGTGAATCGTATTCCTGTGAGTGTGGCGTTGATGATTCGGTGTGTTTTTTCTATTTCTGTGTTTTTGATGATTACAAAGGTGTCATCGACGTATCTGATCCAGAGTTTGGGTTGGATTTGTGGTAGGGCTGTATGTTCTAACCTTTGCATAACTGCCTCTGCTATGAGTCCCGAGATTGGTGATCCCATCGGTGTTCCGTTGATTTGTTCGTATATCTGATTGTTGAATGTAAAGTGTGTGGTGAGGCACAGGTCTAGTAGTTTAAGTATGCCGTCCTTGTTGATAGGTTCGGCCTCCTGTGTTCTGTTATGTATGTCCAGTAGGTTGGCTATTGTTTCTCTGGCTAGGGTTTTGTCAATCGATGTGAACAGTGCCGTCACGTCGAATGATACCATGGTTTCTTCTTTGTCTATGTGGGTATTCCTGATGATGTCCAAGAATTCCTGTGTTGATTGTATGGAGTGTTTGGATCCGCTGACTAGGTGTTTCAGTTTTTGTTGTAGATCTTTAGTCAGTTTGTATGCTGGTGTCCCTGGTAGTGATACTATGGGTCTGAGTGGGATGTCTGGTTTGTGTACTTTGGGTAGTCCGTAGAATCTGGGGGTGTTGTTGCTTTCAGGTTTCATTCTTTGCTGGTCCGCTTTGGTTATCTGTCCGTTTTTTTGTAGATTCCTTAGTGTGTTGATTATTCTATTGGTGAGTTGTGGTGTGGGGTCGGAATCCTTCATTTGGTAGGTGTTGGTGTCTGCGAGTAGTTGTTGTGCTTTATTGATGTAGTCTGATTTATCTAAGATGACCGTCATTCTGCCTTTATCTGCCGGTAGTATGATTATGTTCTTGTCATTTTTCAGTGCTTCCCTCTCCTTGGTGTTGAGGTTATGTGTATGTCGTTTTCTTATCATCATAGGTACGACCGTTTGTCTCACTGTTTGTTGTGTCTCTTCTGTCAGTCCATTGTTCCTGAGTGTGCATTCTAGTGCTGCTAGGAAGTCTGCTGTGTTGGCATCCCTGTAGTTGTATTTGAGTCCCTTGGCCAGTATAGTTCTTTCCATGTCTGTGGGAGAGGTTTTTTAACCCAGGTGTGTGTTGTAGTGTCCTCCTGTTTGTGGGTTAGTTTGTCCATTTTTTCTTTTAGTGCAGTTTTTTTGCGAAGTGTTGTCCTGTTCTGTCCTATAGTGATAGCCTGTTCTATGGTCCGGGTCCATTCCTGATTAGTGGTTTTTAAAATTAACGACTTTTGGCGCGCAATTTCTTGCTTGTATTTGTGCAGTCGGTTGTGAGCGTCTGTGATCATTACCTGGACCATTCTGAATCCATTCTTCTTGGCTGTTTCCCTAGCTTGTGGATTATTTACTGGAGGTCTGTACTTGACACATTGTGGCAGGATTTGATTTTTTCTGCATTCGTGGAGGAACCGGAGTTGTTCATGTGTTGCGCTTAGGCGGTTAGCGCAGGATTCCCATCTCCTGGCTTGTCTCAGCGTTTCTCGCCCGTAAGTGTTTAAAGTCTGGTTGAAGATTTGTAGCTCGGGTGTCCGTTGTTGTGGTTCTGTTCACCGAGCTGGAAGTTTTTGCTGCAAACGTTTCGTTCCCTGGCTAGGGAACATCATCAGTGCTATTGGAGCCTCCTGTGAAGCGCTGCTGTGATGTTTCTTCCGGTATTTATAGTGGTTTGTTCTTGCCGCTTCCGGGTGTCAGTTTCAGCTGTAGTAGTTTGTATGTGGGGTCCATTAACAGACACATGGACCTGGACCCCATATACAAATCACTACAGCTGAAACTGACACCCGGAAGCGGCAAGAACATCCATCAACAGACACATCGACCTGGACCCCACATACAAATACTACAGCTGAAACTGACACCCGGAAGCGGCAAGAACAAACCACTATAAATACCGGAAGAAACATCACAGCAGCGCTTCACAGGAGGCTCCAATAGCACTGATGATGTTCCCTAGCCAGGGAACGAAACGTTTGCAGCAAAAACTTCCAGCTCGGTGAACAGAACCACAACAACGGACACCCGAGCTACAAATCTTCAACCAGACTTTAAACTCCCCTTCACTGTTTTGATCACACAGCATTGCCCTTTGATGTGAAGGGCACTGCTTGTCACTGGCCACCTGGGTGTTTTCCTATCTTCCTGGTGGTGGAAATTGAATAAAGATTTGTGCACTTTGTGTGCACTGCGTCTCACACCTGCACACACACACCATGGGTGCTGGGGATAAATAAGCACTTCCGCAGTTAGGCGGTAATGTGGGGGTTAACTAAAAAAAGAGAAAGAACAGGAATGTCTAAAAGAAAAGGAAAAAATAAATAAACAGGGCATCCTTCACTTAGAATCATAGAGATGTACAGCATGGAAACAGACCCTTCGGTCCAACTCTTCCATGCCAACCAGATATCCCAACCCAATCTAATCCCACCTGCCAGCACCCAGCCCATATCCCTCCAAACCCTTCCTATTTATATACCCATCCAAATGCCTCTTAAATGTTACAATTGTACCAGCCTCCACCACTTCCTCCGGCAGCTCATTCCATACACGTACCACCCTCTGCATGAAAAGGTTGCCCCTTAGGTCTCTTTTATATCTTTCCCTTCTCACCCTAAACCTATGCCCTCTAGTTCTGGACTTCACGACCTCAGGGAAAAGACTTTGTCTATTTATCCTGTTCATGCCCCTCATGATTTTGTAAACCTCTATAAGATCACGCCTCAACCTCCGACGGTCCAGGGAAAACAGCCCCAGCCTGTTCAGCTTCTCCCTATAGCACAAATTCTCCAACCCTGGCAACATCTTTGTAAATCCTTTCTGAACCCTTTCAAGTTTCACAACATCTTTCTGATAGGAAAGAGACCAGAATTGCACACAATATTCCTACAGGGGCCTAACCAATGCCCTGTACAGTCACAACATGACCTCCCAACTCCTGTACTCAATACTCTGACCAATAAAGGAAAGCATACCAAACGCCTTCTTCACTATCCTATCTAACTGCGACTCCACTTTCAAGGAGCTATGAACCTGCACTCCAAGGTGTCTTTGTTCAGCAATACTCCCTAGAACCTTACCATTAAGTGTATAAGCCCAGCTAAGATTTGCTTTCCCAAAATGCAGCACCTCGCATTTATCTGAATTAAACTCCATCAGACAATTCTCAGCCCATTGGCCCATCTGGTCAAGATCCTGTTGTAATCTGAGGTAACCCTCTTCGCTGTCCACTACACCTCCAATTTTGGTGTCATCTGCAAACTTACTAACTGTACCTCTTATGCTCACATCCAAATCATTTATGTAAAGGACAAAAAGTAGAGGACACAGCACCAATCCTTGTGGCACTCCACTAGTCACAGGCCTCCAGTCAGAAAAACAACCCTTCAACACCACGCTCTGTCTTCTACCTTTGGGTCTGTTGTGTATCCAATGGCTAGATCTCCCTGTATTCCGTGAGATCTAACTTTGCTAACCAGTCTCCCATGGGGAACCTTGTGGAACGCCTTATTGAAGTCCATATAGATCACATTTACCACTCTGCCCTCATCAGTCCTCTTTGTTACTTCCTCAAAAAACTCAATCAAGTTTGTGAGACATGATTTCCCACATACAAAGCTTTGTTGACTATCTCTAATCTGTCCTTGCCTTTCCAAATACATGTACATCCTGTCCCTCAGGATTCTCTCCAACAACTTGCCCACCACCAACGTCAGGCTCACTGGTCTATAGTTCCCTGGTTTGTCCTTACCACCCTTCTTAAACAGTGGCACCATGTTAGCCAACCTCCCGTAATCCAGCACTGTTTGATCACGCAGCATTGCCCTTTGCCGAGAAGGGCACTGCTTGTCACTGGCCACCGTGGTGTTTCCTTTCTTCCTGGTGATGGAATATAAATAAAGATTTAAACAACTGTTCTTCTTCACTGTGTCCTACACCTAAACACACACAACATGGGTGCTGGGGAAAAATAAGCACTACCGCTGTTAGGGAGAATGAAGTGTGGGGGAAGGAAAGAAGAAAAAAGAAAGAAATAAACAGGACATCCTCCTGCGGGAGCCTGTGCCCCATTACCTGAGTCACCTCTGGAATTTTAATTTTGTCTCCTTCAGCGATATGAAACAGCGGGCCCTGTATCAACTGCTGCTGCACATTGTCCACCTCTTCTCCCTTATCCACCTCCTGGATACACCTTGGCATGCCCATTTGCCACCAGGCGGTGGGGATCCTTAGTGGAGGATCTATGCGGGAGCCCTCTCCTTTTCTCTCAGGGATCTGGGGAGGACGGTATTGCATATGGCAGTTACCTGCAACCGCAGATTGTGGTGTTTCACAGACTCCCAGCCCAACTGGTCCACTCCATGCACCATGTATATATTGGGTGCGGGTGTTTGCACTCCCTTTTTGATTTTCTTAAAAACCTTCTCCTCTGCTTTAGGTTGCACTTCAGTCCCACACTCCTGATCTTTAGGCACCCGATACGGAGAGGGCAGGGTAGATCGGAGGACCTCCTCATGGGTCTGCTCCTGGGCCTGGCCAAAGTGGCCATAAACAGGTCCAGGCAGGAGGCCGTGGAGGTTGTCATTAAGGCCGACTGCCTGCCCCTCTTCGCGGTTATGATAGAGCCTGGGTGTCTCTGGAGCACGCGGTGTCCATCAACACCCTGGAGTTGTTCAGGGAGAAGTGGGCACCACAGGGATTGGAGTGTTTTATTTCCACCTTGCATTATTTTGATTTAATCCCTGCCCTCCCCTTCACTGTTTGATCACGCAGCATTGCGCTTTGATGTGAAGGGCACGGCTCGTCACTGACCACTCGAGTGTTTCCTTTCTTCCTGGTGGTGGAAATTGAATAAAGATTTGTGCACTTGTTTTTCTTCACTGTGTCTCACACCTGCACACACACAACATGGGTGCTGGGGAAAATATAAGCACTACCGTGGTTAGGCTGGTTGGAGGGAAAGAAAAAAATAAACAGGGGATTTCGAATCTCCTCAGTTCTGGGGACTGACTCTGAGCTAGCTGGCCACAGCCAGTATACTGTGCACAGGTAAATAAAGTATGATTTGATGATGGGATACCGGTCTTTGTGCAGCCATTTTACTCACAAAGACAAATGTAGAGTATTTATTAATAACCAAGCCCACGTTTTCTGGCTGTACACAAAAGGTAATCTATTTGGTCTTTGGTAATGTGTCGCACAAATAACTTTTGGGGTTCCCCTTGATTTTTCTTGCCAGTATTAGATTAGATTAGATTACTTACCGTGTGGAAACAGGCCCTTCGGCCCAACAAGTCCACACCAACCCGCCGAAGCGCAACCCACCCATGCCCCTACATCTACCCCTTACCTAACACTACGGGCAATTTAGCATGGCCAATTCACCTGACCCACACATCTTTGGACTGTGGGAGGAAACCGGAGCACCCGGAGGAAACCCACGCAGACATGGGGAGAACGTGCAAACTCCACACAGTCAGTCACCTGAGTTGGGAATTGAACCCGGGTCTCAGGCACTGTGAGGCAGCAGTGCTAACCACTGTGCCACCGTGCCGCCCACAAGAGGTATTCTTTAATACCTACTCGTTGTTTCCTGAATTGGTTTTTGATTTCACCCCTGCATTGTTTGAAATGTCATACCATTGTAATGTGAGAAATAAAACAGCCAATTTAGGCACAGCAGGATCCCACAAACTAATGAATATGCAGTTGATTTCGGGAAAGATGTTGGTCTCTGGGGAACCCTCTCCCTCCTCTTCCAATGTTACTGTGGGATTTTTACGTTCTGGAGTTCGTCAAGGGGTAACCGAGGACTGGACATCCTGTGATGTATTCCTTTCTCTGATGTGGAATGGTTTTGTGACTCAGTTGAGAACCTTATGGCTGAAGAAAGGCTGGAAGACATAGGGAGACCAAACAGTGATCAGTGCCAACTGGAAAGGCAGTGTACATAGTGATGTGATAATATTGCTGCCTGAACTGTTGTGCTCTTCCAGCACCACTGATCCACTATCTGTATCTTGCCTGAATCTGTGTAACCAGCAAGCCTCTCACATACTACAACCAAAGAGAGGAGTTTCTGTAACACTTCCAAGTGATGTTGCAGCAGATTGACTTGTGCATTACCTTCACCCAAGAGTGACTGTAGAATTCTTCTATAATCGGTTTGTTGCACCTGATGAGATATTACTTTTACCTTTTAACTTTTTTGACCAAATGGCAAAATATTAAATCTCAGGCCACACTGGATGCAACTTCTTAAAAACCAAAAGAACTGTAGACACTGTAAATTAGAAATAAAGACAGAAATTGCTGGTAAATCTCAGCAGATCTGGCAGCACCCTTGGAGAGAAATCAGAGTTGGGTCGAGTGGCCTCTCCTCAGAACTGAATGCAATTTCATATTTGCAATACTTATTTATGGGCGATTTTAGATAGATATCTGTAGGTTTTGTACACTTCTGAACCTAGTTTGGTCAGTTACAATGTGCAAGTTAATGGCCATTTCAAGGTTGACCATTATGTTGGAGCTTTATACTATAAACTTTCCAACTTCACAATTCATGCAGTTGGTGCATTTTGACATGCTGCCCCCAAATTTTCAACAGTTCAAAGCTCAGTTGAGGCCTAACTTGCTCCTCTCCAATTATTCCACATACTTCTATAGAAATTCACATAAACCAGCATCCATGGAGAGACAGTGAGCTAATGTTTTCATCAGAGCTGAATTGAAGTATGGAGGGAGGAGCATTTATTGCATAAGTGCTGCCTCCCAATCACCATCGCATAAATGCTGCCCTTTCTACATTTCAGAAGAGTTGTCTAGACTTGAAAGGTTAGCTCACCCTCTCTCTCAATGGATGCTGCCTGACCCACTGTGATCTCCTAGGTACAAACAATGACTGCAGATGCTGGAAACCAGATTCTGCATCAGTGATGCTGGAAGAGTACAGCAGTTCAGGCAGCATCCAACGAGCAGCGAAATAGACGTTTCAGCCAAAAGCCCTTCATCAGGACTGATGAAGGGCTTTTGCCCGAAACGTCGATTTCGCTGCTCGTTGGATGCCACCTGAACTGCTGTGCTCTTCCAGCATCACTGATCCTGAATCCACTGTGATTTCCAGCATTTGCTGTTTTCAGAACAGACCCCAGCATGTGCGTTAATTTGCTCTGACAAAAATTCAGCTCAAATGCCGCATGCAAACCTCTGACCACTCTACCTTTACACCTTCTATTATACTATCACATTAATAGGGAGAGGAATAGGCTGGATTTGTGCTCCAAAATTTCCCCATTCAGTCACAAAATCCCTGCAGATGTTACATTTTACTGATCATTTCAGTTTGCCGTACAGAGGAACCTCTTCACAGATTACGATGACTCTGGAAGACTCTGTAACTCCAACAACACCAACCATCTTTGACAAGCAGCTGTGCACACAAAACCGCTCCATCCCCATCCCCAGCTGCTTCTTCCTTCAGCTTTAATCTCAGGTTGGGCTGAACAACCTGTATCATTGTCCTGGCCTGCCATCAGGTTTCTCAGCTCAATGCCACAATTGAATGACTCTCTGTCGTTATACTATTTGTAGGTAATGAAAGGTGTAATTAGCTTTGTTCACTTGCAAACTGATCCCCCTCTGCGTGCATTATAAAAGGTAATGAAATAAGGGCGCAGATATAAAAAACCTGAATACTCATATTATTCAATGTCATTTCATGAGCCAAACGCTGATGAAAGAACTCAGGTAAGAGAGATTCAGATGGTTCAATACCCAACAACAGGACTTGTCAGTAGCCACAATGTTAGGGGCTGCATTAAACTATGTAAGATCTAAACAGAGCCGATACTTAATCAATTCTTTATTGTGTTGGCTTTTGAATAATTGATGGTTTTTCTTGATGATTGCTTTCCTATGACAGTATCTTATCTCTCTTTGGGGACATTGTGTGAGAGAGAGAGGTTTTGGCTCCCCGTCCTGTGCCTGACATTATCCAGGTTTATCTTCTTTATGAAGCTGTCGTCTCCTGGTTAATTGTTCTCGCTGGCTATTGTTTCCTGGCTGAGCCATCTGCTTTATCACACTCCATCAGTTGTCTGAAGGAATGAATGCAGGTGGCCATAAAGGCTCAGCACTAAACGCACAAAGCAGACAGGATTTTAATGTGGACCATCTTATTGCTGTAACATTATTGCCTGCTGGAGGCCAGTCCAGAGATGCAGTAAATGAATGTTTGAATAGCTGCATGCAATTGTGTAATGGCTTGAAGTTTATAGGTTGTGGAAGACACCGTGCATTGACTTCACTGTCAAACCTTTAGAATGGATTCTCTGATGAGATGTGAACCTGGTCAGCTAAACACACAGTGCAAACAATTTTAGGCATGTTTAATGCTTTATTGCTAAAGCTACACTTTGGGTTGAGGGCTGAGGTGCAACCATTCAGTTTTTGATTCTGGACAATTGGTTGTCAATATGATTAATGCTGTGAATTGAACCACTGATTTCCCTGCTGGACTTTTCATCCACGTCCCACTCCCCAGGAGTAAAACACAACATTGAAGTGTGGATGGGAGGGTGACTCCCAATGCAGCCACACTCCTTTTTAGGAGACACAAAATCCTAGTCGTGCCTTCAGATGGGTTTATGAACTCTAGAGCAGTTCCCAAACAGCAGCAGCTGTCAATCCTCTTCCCCAAACTGGCAGCAAAGTCAGAGATTATTAATCGCTCTTCCTACTGCTGGTTGTGGGGCTCACGTTTGTGTTCACCTGCATCAAAACAGAGTAGTTCATCGCCTGTAGCGCCTTGGGAAGTGATGAGACATGTGAAAGCACCATTCAAATGCATGGGCCAATGGATGTGGAGCTGGAAGAGCACAGTAGGTCAGAGAGTATCCGAGGAGCAGGAAAGTCCCTTCATCAGAGCGCTCTCCCAGCTTCACATCTATTGACTCTGACTTCCAGCATCTGCAGTCCTTGCTGTCTCCTAGCCATTTAAGTGCATGATTAGAGTGGTGCTGGAAAAGCACAGCGGGTCAGGCAGCATCCGAGGAGCAGGAAAATCAACATTTCAGGCAAAAGCCCTTCATCAGGAATCTGGAGTCCATGTGGGATCAGTTGGTTATGGATGCAGGCACTATGGAAGCTAATGTGGCTGTGGTAGTGAGTCTGCATCAGTAGTTGGTTTAGGAGCTTCAGAGCAGAGGATATGGCCGGCGGGTTGCAGTGAGAGAGAGAGAGAGAGAGAGAGAGCGAGAGAGAGAGAGACTCACTGAGATTCTTGTGGAGAGAGGAGGAGAACTTCTTTAAAGGTAGGCATCCTTGCAAGAGGATTCACAGTAAGGTTAAAATCAACTAGGCGAAAGTGAGGACTGCAGATGCTGGAAACCAGAGTTTAGATTAGAGTGGTGCTGGAAAAGCACTGCGGTTCAGGCAGCATCCGAGGAGCAGGGAAATCGATGTTTCAGGCAAAAGCCCTTCATCAGGAATCATTAAGTGCATGATTTTGCTTTCCTAATCATTATGTGCAAAGCTGGGAGTTAGTTTGGAAAACTGGTTAGCAATGTTGAGACTCACAAACAAGATGGGTTCAGTTCCTGTGCTGGAGGAGGTTTATAGGAAGGCCCTGCCTTCTCAACATCATCCCCTGACTGAGGCACAGTGATGCTTAGGTTAAACTTCTCTCTAATCTCATAACTCATGAGAGATAACCCCTATGCTTCTCCGGGACAATGGTAATTAGTATATGCATATGTATTAATGAATTCCTTTTCCCATAAAGTGACCAACATGCTTCAAATGATAAAGAATCATAAAACCTGTACAGTGTAGAAAGAGGCCATTCGGCCTGCTGAGTCACACTCTGAAGAGCGCTCCCCCCAAACCCAGTAGCCAGCCTCACTAAATACGTGGATAATCCATCTAGCTTGCGCACCCCCAATGGGCAATTAAACATAAAAACCAAAGTTCTGAGGAAAGATCACTCAACCCAAAGTTTTAACCTTTGATTTCACTCCACAGATGCGACCAGGCCTGCTGAGCTTTTCTAGCAATTCCTGTTTATGAACAATTCACCAAAGCCAGGAAGGAGTGAGGGCTACAGATGCTGGAGAGTCAGGATTTGAAGGCGTGGTGCTGGAAAAGCACAGTAGGAGCAGCAGAGTCAATGATTCGGGCATAAGCCCTTCATCAGGAATGCACATTTTTGGAACTATAGGGGGGAAAGCCCATACAAACAATGTGCAAACTCCACACTGACAGTTGCCCAAGGCTGGGATTGAACCTGGACCCCTTGTGCTGTGAGTCAGCAATGTTAACCATTGAGCCACTGTACCAGATATGCAATGGGCCATTTTAAGAAGTGCTCAAGGAATTCCCTCAATGTATCCCCAACGACCCCTCATTGAATTGTGAGTTCTCATTTAGCAACAACATACATTGATATAGTACTTTTCATGTCATGAAAAAACCTGAAAGCATTTCACTGGAGTATTATAGACCAAACAGTGGCAACAATCCACCTAAGGAGATTTGGGGTCAGCTGAACAAAAGCCTTCCACCTGCTAACAGCAAGGTGATTGGCTCTCAGCAAGTTGAGCAGCTCGGGATTGAGAAATCGACACAGAGAAGCTTTCGGTTTTCCACCAGCTCAGGAGCTTTCTCTGTTCTCTGCAGTAAAAGCCACATTCCGCCTAAAGAAAACCATATTTTTTTCCCCTCCAACAGTTGCTATAAGCTTTAATCTAATAAGTCATGGACCTTTTATAAGTAAACCGGCCACCTATGGACCTTGCAAACCAACGAGGAGGAAGATTGAGAAATTGCGTTCTGACCAGCACAAGAACTATCCTGTGAATAGAGCCACAAAAATACTTTCCCAATTTCCCTCCGTCCATCACAACTACGGTTTTTATTCCTTGCTTGTGTGTTTCTGTACAGGTGGTTTTGCAATAAAACGCGTTTCGTTAACCTGAATTCACTGTATCGCGACTGACGAATTAGGGTCGCTGTTTCTGAAGCGCGAACTTTTAAAATGTGAGTTGGATGTAACATGATTTAATCGGCAACACTTTAAGTGCTGTTTTTCTATAATGCAGGGTTACTCAAGAATGCAACCATTGCACTATAGAAGAACCACCCATTTGTTTTGCTTTACTCATTCATGGGATGAGGGCAGCATTTATTGCCCATCCCTAATTGTTAACAGCCAATCACATCACTGTGCCTCTGGAGTTGCATGTAGGCCATTCCTGAGATGCTGCCTGGCCTGCTGTGCTTTGACCAGCAACACATTTGCAGCTCTAGATTAGCAGTCCAGCGATAATCCTAGTGTGTGTGTGCGTGTGTGTGTGTTTTAATTTGTAGAGTTATACACCAACTGTTCACAACCGTTTACCTGTACATCAAATATATTACTTGTTAAGTACCGAAACCTAGTTCAGTCCATCCCAGTTTAAAAGACAGCAAAACCGGGTGAATTTTATGTATTTTCTAAAAAAAATGTAACTTTTGCAACGATCCCAGGAAGAGTGGAACTTGATTTCCAGCGCACTATCCCAGTGACTTGAAGCATTGCTACAAAGAAAAGATTCCTAATTCTCTGCTCTTTTTATGAGGAGTTGAGCACGCAGTTCGATATCTCCAGCTGCACTGTTTCAAGGTCTCTGTACTCCTGCAGTGAACACTCTGTTTGAAGTCTTGTTGAATCTTCGAATCTTGGACACGTCTGAGCAGACACGCATCTATCTCATTGGTCAAGTATTGCATTGGCTGTGACTGAATTCATAATTCATGTCAAGTGACTTGGCTGGCAACCATAAAATCTCACTTGGAGTCGAAATTAAGTCCAGATGAACGAATGCAATTCAGTAATAATATCAACATTATAAAAATGATTTGTCATGTTTAATCAAAAATACAAAGTGAAAGTGCCAAAAAACACAAAATTGGACAACAGCAATTTTTTTTTAAAAATGTGCTTGGAAAAGAAAAAAGAGATTAAAGCACATGTTTTGCCAAAAAGGAAACAAATCAGGTGAAAATAAGTTTAATTTGTAACTGACTGTAATATTGGAAGTTTGAAGATTTGTTTGGAGCAGCATCACATCTCGCTGAGCTTATTCAGTTGGGTCTGACCAGACGGTCATATTAGGCTTCCGTTGAACCGTGTTGTGTGAAAATTGTTTGTGAAAATCTTCCAATCCCTTACCTTTTGACTAATCTCTCCTCATGGACCTTATCAAAAGCCTTCTAAAAATCCAAGTATACTACCTCCATGGACTTCCCTTCAGCAAGTTTATTTGTAATCTCTTCAAAACACTCCACTGAGTTCATCAAACAATTTCCCATTTGCAGATCCATGCTGACTATGCCCGGTCAGATCATTATTAGCTAAGTGTCTGTTTATAGCATTTTCCTCCCACTGACTTAAGGTTAACAGATCTGTCATTCCCTGTATTCTTTCTTGTTCCCCTCTTAAATATTGAATCACGTTTTCTGGCTATCAGGAATCATATCAGAATCTATAGAATGTTGAAAATAATCATGAATACTTCAACTGTCTCTGTAGGTACCTCCTCCAACACTCTGGGTTGTTGAATGTTAGTTTCTGGAGGATTATCAACTTTCAGTCCCATGAACGTCTCCGATAAAACCTTGTTATTAATACTAATTCCCTTCCAAAATGTTATTTTGTCCTTTTTTTTTGAAGTGTGGATTTGCTACCTTCGGGAGTCGACTCTGACTTCAGGAGTGGATTCTGCCTTCAGGAGTGGACTCTACGTTCAGGAGTGTATTCTGTCTTGAGGAATGGACTCTGCCTTCAGCGTAAGTTGTTCAATCTGTGTTGTGTTTTGTGTCTGCCCTGGGTCTAGGCTTTACTGGGAGCCTGATAGTGAGAAGATTGTCCCAAAAGCTGGAAGATCTGTAGGTCATCCCTAGGGAAGCCACAGTTTATTCGATATTTGCTTAGCTTACTTCACCACCCTGTCTACCTTGGAATGCAATTTTCAAGGAAATATATACCTGAACCCTTAGGTCTTTATTTGATTACACTTCCTAGGGCGAAAGTGAGGACGGTAAATGCTGGAGATTAGAGTCGAAAGTGTGGTGCTGGAAAAGCACAGCAGGTCAGGCAGCATCCTCAGATGCTGCCTGACCTGCGGCGCTTTTCCAGCACCATACTCTCAACACTCCCAGGGCCCTACTATTTACTGTATAAGTCCTGCCTTCATTTGCCTTACCAAAATGCAACATCTCGCACCCTTTCTCTAAATTAAACTCCATCTGCCACTCCTCAGCCCATTGGCACAGTCGATCAAGATCCCTTTTTGTACCCTGAGATAACTTTCTTCACTGTCTACTGTACTAGCAATAACTAACCATGCTTCCTATATTCTCAAACACATCACCCCCAATAACTGACAAACAATATGGATGCAGCACTAATCCCTGTGGAACACTACTGGCCACAGGCCTTCAGTTCAAGAAACAACCCTTCACCACCGCCTTCTGTCTTCTGCCATCAAGCTAATTTTGCAACAAATTTGTAAGGTGTTCCTGGATCCCATGTGGTGTAACTTTACTAACCAGCCTACGATGCAAACTGTGTCAAAGGCCTTACTGATGTCCATGTAGGCAACATCAATCGCTCTGCCCTCATCTATCTTCTTGATCACATCCTCAAAAGACTCAATCAAGTTTGTGAGATGCGAATTCCCTTGCACAAAGCCATGCTGACTATCCCTGATCAGTCCTTTCCTCTCCAAATATATGCAAATCCTGGGTGGCATGGTGGCATAGTGGTTAGCACTGCTGCCCCACAGCGCCCCCGAGACCCGGGTTCACTTTCCGCCTCGGGCAACTGTCTGTGTGGAGTTTTCACATTCTCCCCATGTCTGCGTGGTTATCCTCCAAGTGCTCTGGTTTCCTCCCACAGTCCAAAGATGTGCAGGTTAGGTGAATTGCCCATAGTTTAGGTGAAGGTAAATGTAGGGGAATGGGTCAGGGTGGGTTGCTCTTCAGCGGGTCGGTGTGGACTTGTTGGGCTAAAGAGCCTGTTTCCACACTGTAAGCAATCTAATCTAAAAAAAACTTAGCTACCATTGTTGTCAGACCCACTGGTCTATAGGTCCCAGTTTCACCTTGGTGCGTTTCTTTAATAAAGACACAACATTGCTTCCTAACTCCCTGAAATCTGCTTTCAGGGCTTCATCTCTCTTCCTACCTGTCCTGCAACTGTTCCATTCCTTGATGTCTCGAGGAATTAAGGGCTACGGGGAGAATGCGGGTCAGTGGAGTTGAAATGCCCATCAATCATGATTGAATGGCGGAGTGGACTCGATGGGTAGAATGGTCTTACTTCCACTCCTATGTCTTATGGTCTAATGGTCTTATTACATTCCTGACCCTACCCCTGACTATGTAAGCCCCTATCACTATCGCCTTTCCATTCTTCAACCTTGCCCATCATCCCCCCCAATTACATCCCCCCACCACCCTCTACCCCCCAACCAGCATAGCTCTCATGACGGTGGCAAAATAGACCTGGCTCCAATCCCATGAGTAACCATCATCCTCACCAGTTTTGCAAAATGATTTCCAATTCTCAATCCGCATAGAACCAGATGGCTCTGGTACTACCTGTCTGGTTTCCCCTTGTCCGCCTGGCAATTTCCTATTCTGTTGCCATCCGCATGTTGCTAACATTTGATGTCAGCTCTACGTGCCTGTATGTGTTATCCATATAGCCCTCGACCTCAAAGATTCACAACACAGATTCGAGCCACTGCCCATGTTCCAAAATCCAGCTCCAAAACGAGTTTGTGCAACTGGTGACACTTAAGAGTCATAGAGTCACAGAGATGTACAGCATGGAAACTGACCCTTCTGTGCCGACCAGATATCCTAAGCTAATCCAGTCCCATTTGACAGCATTTGGCCATTATCGCTCCAAATCCTTTCTATTCATATACCCATCCAAATGCCTTTTAAATATTGCAATTGTATCAACCTCCACCACTTCCTCTGGCAGCTCATTCCATACACACATCATCCTCTGTGTGAAAGAATTGCCCCTTAGAACCCCTTAAAATCTTTCCCCCCTCACGGGAAATTTGTGCCCTTTAGTTCTGGACTCTCCCAACCCTGGGGAAAGACTTTGCCTATTTTCCCTATCCATGCCCCTCATGATTTTATAAACCTCTATAAGGTCACCTCTCAGCCTCCGACGGTCCAGGGAAAACAGCCCCAGCCTATTTAGCTTATCCCTGCATGTCAAACCATCCAACCCTGGCAAAATCCTTGTAAATCTTTTCTGAACCCTTTCAAGTTTCACAACATCCTTCCTACAGGAGGGACACCAGAATTGCATGGAATATTCCAAAAGTGGCCTAACCAATATCGGTACAGCTGCAACATGACCTCCCAACTCCTATACTCAGTGCTCTGACCAATGAATGAAAGCATACCAAACGCCTTTTTCAACCTGAGACTCCACTTTCAATGAACTATGAACCTGCACTCTAAGGTCTCTTTGTTCAGCAACACTCCCTAGGACCTTACCATTAAGTGTATAAGTCCTGCTGAGATTTGCTTTCCCAAAATTAGGTACCTCACATTTATCTAAATTAAACTCCATCTGCCACTTCTCAGCCCATTGGCCCATCTGTAATCTGAGACAACCTTCTTCGCTGTCCACTACACCTCCAATTTTGGTGTCAGCTGCAAACCTACTAACTATGCCTCCTACGTTCACATCCAAATCATTTATATAAATTATGAAAACCAATGGACCCAGCACCGTTCTTTATGGCATTCCATTGGTCACAAGACTAGTTCTCCCTGTATTCCACGAGATCTAACCTTGCTCACCAATCTCCCATGGGGAACTTTGTCAAATGCCTTACTGAAGTCCATGTAGATCATATCCACCGCTCTGTCCTCATCAGTCCTCTTTGTTACTTCTTCAAAAAACTCATTCAAGTTTGTAAGACATGATTTCCGACGCACAGAGCCAAGATGACTATCCCTAATCAGTCCTTGCCTTTCCAAATACATGTAAATCTTGTCCCTGAGGATTCCCTCCAACAACTTGCCCACCACTGATGTCAGGCTCACTGGTCTAAAGTTCCCTGGCTTGTCCTTACCACATTTCTTAAATAGTTGACAACGGGAATAATCAGATGGACCAATGGGCTGAGGAGTGGCAGATGGAGTTTAATTTAGATAAACGCAATGAGCTGTATTTTGGGAAAGCAAATCTTAGCAGGACTTATACATTTAATGGTAAGGTCCTAGGGAGTGTTGCTGTACAAAGAGACCTTGAAGTGTAGATTCATAGCTCCTTGAAAGTAAAGTCGCAGGTAGATAGGATAGTGAAGAAGGCGTTTGGAATGCTTTCCTTTATTGGTCAGAGTATTGGATACAGGAGTTGGGAGGTCATGTTGCAGCTGTACAGAACATTGCTTAGACCATTTTTGGAATATTGCTTGCAATTCTGGTCTCCTTCCTATCAGAAGGATGTTGTGAAACTTGAAAGGGTTCAGAAAAGATTTACAAGGATGTTGCCAGGGTTGGAGGATTTGAGCTATGGGGAGAGGCTGAACAGACTGGGACTGTTTTCCCTGGAGCATCAGAGGCTGTGGGGTGACCTTATAGAAGTTTATAAAATCATGAGGGGCATGGATAGGATAAATAGATAAAGTCTTTTCCCTGGGGTGGGGGAGTCCAGAACTAGAGGGCATAGGTTTAGGGTGAGAGGGGAAAGATATAAAGGAGGCCTAACGGGCAACTTTTTCACGCAGGAGGTGGTGCATGTATGGAATGAGCTGCCAGAGGAAATGATGGAGGCTGGTACAATTACAGCATTTAAAAGGCTTCTGGATGGGTACATGAATAGGACGAGTTTGGAGGGATATGAACTGGGTGCTGGCAGGTGGGACTAGATTGGATTGGGATATCCGGTCGGCATGGACAAGTTGGACTGAAGGGTCTGTTTCCGTGCTGTACATCTCTTTGACTCTATGACTGCATGGTACCATGTTAGCCAACCTCCAGTGTTCTGGCACCTCACCCTGTGACTATTGATGATACAAATATCTCAGCAACTATCCCAGTAATTACGTGCCTAGCTTCCTACAGATTCCTAGGGTTCCTGCAGATTTGCACAAGTTTTATTTCTATGACATCTCAGGCGTTGCGGGATGCAGACTCCACTTGGCCCAATTCCTGATGAAGGGCTTAAGCCTGAAATGTCAATTTCCCTGCTCCTCAGATGCTGCCTGACCTGTTGTGCTTTTCCAGCGCCGACTCTCCCACTCTGGCCTGCCATCTTGTAAATCGAAAAATTATTTGTGACCTTGCAATAAGTACAAACTTGCTTTAAAAACTTATGATAAACGTGAATTCAATTACGCTAACTTTATTTCATCGATTCCCTACAGTGTGGAAACAGGCCCTTCGGTCAACAAGTCCACACCAGCCCTCCGAAGAATAACCCACCCTGACCCATTCCACAACCCTATTGCCATATGTTTACTCCTGACTAATGCACCTAACCTACACATCCTTTTGATTTAATCTATTGTTTCATTCTACGTTGACTTGACTTTACTACCTTTTTGGTAATGGGCTAAGTCTTCCATACTATAATCCAAGCGGCTGTGACTTCTTTACAAATGATATGTTTTTTTTTCAGTTTTAAGCCACTTAAACTTACTCTTAACAGCAGCCAATGCACTTACAGCTTATCATAATGTGACACTTGAACTTCTGTTCACACTAGCTGAGTAACACTGTCTCCACAGAGTTGGGGGTTCCCACGCCCAGAAGGTGAATGAAGGCCCAAAGCCTCATCTTCTCTTTATCCATTACCCCAGATGTGGGGTGTCCTAACCAGAGCTGTCTACACCTGACTTTCCCTCCAAATCTTGGTCCATTAATGACAACAAGAGCTACATCTTCATCATCCTTCCGTCAATCTTGCCTCGCTAATTCCAAATAAATTCTGGGCTCCCAATCCCATTCAGGTGAGGTAGAGGGAGGGTGAGGGGAGGAGGTAGGTTGCGTGTCACTGGTTGAAAACAATCAGAATGAGGCCAATTCCTTGTGGGAGCCGATTGTTGATCTCTGTCACTACTTTTGCACTCACACTGCCTTCTTCCACCTTTGTCTTACATCCCTGTTTCAGCCTCAATGCTGCTGATCGGTTTATTTACCTGTCCCAAAGAAGTTCATTGCAATCTGGGCTCTCTCCCTCCGCGTCAACCACATTCTTCTGAGTTGCCGAGCGGAAAAAAAAACACGCAAGTTCTGGTTTTAAAGTAGTACCAGCTGCTCTTCCCTTCAACTTTGAACAACAGATGACTGAGATTCCTGTCTGATGTTGGGGAACTTAAAACCAGCTCTCACAATGACAGGTCATGGAGTAACCGTGCGTCAACCTCAGAATTGCTGACTGTCTATTATCCAAATAACATAGCAATTATTGTGCAGATTATCATATAACATGCACAGAAATCTCTTGCACCTGCATCAGTGAAAAAGCGCAGTCTGTAATTTTCTCCAGGTACAAGATAATCTGATTAATTTACTTTTTTGTAATTTCCACTCTCATTTCACCTCCTTAGCCTTTGGCAATCATACACTTCTCCTTTGGTGAGGTGTGTTCCACTAGGGGTAGTGGCAATGGCAGTCATGTTCATGCAAGGTGTCAACTTTAGATTTTTAACACAACACATCCACACCACTCCTTTGTCGGGTTGTCCGGAGGTATAGTGTGGGCCAATCAATTTCTTTTCACCGTGTGACTTAGCTAAGACAGCTGACAGTTGGAGTAGATATTGTTGTGGGTTTTAAAGATCAGTTCATTGAGGTGCTCTTGAATAACCCGTGTGATACAGCTACTGGACCAAGTGTACAAGTAGTCTGTAATAAGATATTCTTGAATTTGCTTCTACCATTTTGGGCTATGCCTTATAACTCTTTCTAACTACACACACTGTTCAATATATTGTCAAGCCTCACTAGAGCATCAAGTTGGAAATCAAATCTTGTTATTCCTGGAATCGTGTCAGAAGCTAAAAAATGTTATTCATCTACGTAAATTCACCTGCTGAGTAGACTCAAGCTGGCAGGAAACGCATTTCGGGTTTCTGTATTTAACAAAAACCACTGTTCATTCACAATAAATACGATGTAGAAGCAGAAATAGGCCATTGGGCTCATCAAGAGCGCTCCACCATTCAAGGAGATCATGGCTGATAAGGCAATCCTCAACTTCACTTTCCTGTGTTTTTTCTTCATAACTCTTATTTCCTTGACTGATTAAAAATTTAACTTTCTCTGCCTTGAGTATACTTAACAATCCAACCTCTACAACCTTCCGCAGTCAATAATTCCATAGATTCACTACCATTGAAGGGAAAAGAATTCTTCCTCATCTCTATCTTAAATGAGCCACTGAGATTATGCTCTCGGATCTTAAACTCTTTCACAAAGTAAAATAATCTTTCCATATCTATCTTGTCAACTCTTCTAAGAATCCTACAGGTTTCAATGAGGTCTCCTCTCATTTGTCTGAACTCCAATGAATATGAGTCCAATTCACTCACACTCTCCTCTGCAATCCCTCCATATGGAATCAATCTAGTGAAGTTTTTCTGGATGTGCCTCCAATGCCAGTATATTTTTCCTTAGACATGGGGACCTGGTATTCCAGGTTTAGTCTGACTTTGTGTCTTGGAAAGTTTTAGTAAGACCTCCCAATTTTAAATTCTTTGAAATAAACGCTAATTTTCCAATTGTCTTACCTATTACCTGCTGAACTTGGATGCTAGCTATGCTGATTTGTGTACTTAGACCCCCCCAGCTTCTCTGCTTCGGGAGCTTTCTGCAGTCTCTATCCATTTAAGTAATATTCAGCTGTTCTATTCTTCCTGTCAAAATGCATAACCTCACAGTTTCCCAAATCTATTACAATTTTGAACTGTTAACATACAACGCTACTAGTTCAAGTTCTACCTACCTTTTACACACCCATACACACACATGCAGACAGACATAGGCAGGTAAAGAAAATAAAATCGGTGTTATGAATGGAGAGAAAATAAAACTGCAGAAAGAGTTCAACAGCACCTGTCCTCAGAAGTCAATGGAGTGTTTAGTTAGATTCCCACATTTTCAGTTCTGTGACTTTTCATTCAAGTCTGCTATTTTGTTCATAGGAGGCACAGAGTGACTGGCTCACAAATTAAAAGGTCTCTGATTTATTGGTAAAAACAACCGATTGCTGCAACTGGAAGGAGAAAATAATCTGGTTTTCTTCAGACTTTCAACATTTTATTGAACTGAGAGACACACACCATCTAACGGATTAGCAAGGTAGCTCAGTGGCTAGCACTGCTGCCTCACAGCACCAGGGTCCCAGGTTCAATTCCAGCCTCAGCTGACTGTCTGTGTGGAATTTGCACATTCTCCCTGTGCCTGTGTGGGTTTCTTCCAGGTGCTCTGGGTTACTTTTCAGAGGGTCAGTGTGAACTTGTAGGGCCTGCTTCCATGCTGTATGGGATCTGATCTAATTTAATGTTTCAACTGTCCAAAAGCTTCTGCCAATATCGCTCACATCCACAAGCTATTTAGCTACCCAAGAGTCAATCAGCTAGTAGTTGTCAGGCTGATGTCCTTTAGTATTCACAAATGGCTGCAAATCCACAATCAATAACCTATTGTTGAGCGAATCCCACTTTGCAGGCCATTGGTGCAAGGCCAGCATCCTTCACTACCTAAACAAAACAGCTGTGTAAACACGCTTTACAGTGAGTTTCATTGACTTGCTTTTTGAAAGTACAGCAACTCTTTCATCAGTCTTTTGTTGCAAAGTGCACTTTTTCCTAATTCAAAATTAGAGCAAAATGAAAAGACGTGAACTCTACAACAATCATAATCTCATCCAGCGTTATTAAACAGTAACAAGCCCTGAGCAAGTATGAATAACACTGACCTTGTTATTGCTAATTATTTCAATCTGTTACTTGCTCACAATCTAACATCTCTGTTCGTGACTTGCTATCATGTCCCTACAACATTCCACACACGTTTGAAGAGCAACCCTTTATCGTTCACATCCCATTCCGGACTCAATATTCTGTTCAATGGTCATGGCCTCTTCTTCCACCTCATCTCAATATCGTTCCAAGTATTTCTTGTTCTTTTTTTTATTTATTCGTTTTGTGGGATGAGGGAGTCACTGGTTGAGCCCAGCATTTATTGCCCGTCCTTAGTTGCCCCTTGGTGGTGAGCTGCCGTCTTGAACCACTACAGTCCACCTGCTATGGGTTGACCCACAATGCCATTAGGAAGGGAATTCCAGGATTTTGACCCAGCAACAGTGACGGAACAGAGATATGTTTCCAAGTCAGGATGGTGAGCGGCTCAGTGGGAAACTTGAAGGTGTTGGTGCTCCCATGTACCTGCTGCCCTTGTCCTTCCAGATGGAAGTGGTTGTGGGTTTGGAAGGTGCTGGCTGAGGATCTTTGGTGAGTTTCTGCATTGGATCTTGTAGATAGTACACACTGCTGCTACTGAATGTCAATGGTGCAAGGAGCGAATTCTTGTTGGTATAGTGGCAATCAAGCGGGTTGCTTTGGCTTGGATAGCGTCAAGCTTCTTGAGTGTTGTTAAAGTTACACTCATCCAGGCAAGCAGGGAGTATTTCATCACACTCCTGACTCGTGCCTTGCAGATGATGGACAGATTGTGGGGAATCATAGGTGAGTTACTTGCTGCAGTGTTCCTAGCCTCTGACCCTCTCTTGTTGCCACTGTGTTTATGTGATGAGTCCAGCTGAGTTTCTGATGAATGATCGCTCCCAGGATATTGGCAGTGGGGGATTCAGTGATGGTAATGCCATTGAATGCCAAGGAGTGGTGGTTAGATTGTCTGTTATTGGTAATGCTCATAGCCTGGCATTTGTGTGGCATGAATGTTACATTCCACTGGTCAACACAAGCCTGGATATTGTCCAGATCTTGTTGCATTTGAACATGGACTGCTTTAGCATCTGAGGTGTCATGAATGTTGCTGAAAAATGTACTTACCTAAATGTCTTTTAAATGTTGTAACTGTACCTGCATCCACCACTTCCTTTGGAAGTTCATTCCACACATGAGCCGAAGTCTGTGTTAAAAAAAGTTGCCCCCATATCATTTTTAAATCTTTCTCCTCTCACCTTAAAAATACGCCTCCAAGTCTTGAGATCCCCCATTGTAGAGAAAAGACACCTGCCATTCACCTTCTGTATGCCTGTCATAATTTTATAACCCTTTAGAGAGGGGGCCCCCTGTCAAGGATTTAGAGCTTGACATAATTAATTTCACAACGACTTCAGAGATGATGCACTGTGAGTATCTCTGTGCTCAACATCTAAAGCTGCCGTGTATTTCCAGTACATGGATCCTTTTAAAAATTCATTCCTCGATTACGGATGGCAAGGGCAGCATTTGTTTGCCCATTCCTGGTTGCCCTGGAGACAGTGGTGTTGGTCTGCCTTCTTGAACAGATGCAGCCCATGCAATGTGCGAACACCCTGTTTGCTATTGGTAAGGGAATTCCCAGATTCTTACAGAGCCGCACTGAAGGAACAATGGTATCATTCCGATTCGGGGTCATGTGAGGCGTGGTGGAGTACGTAAAGGTGGTAGTGTTCCCCACACACTTGGTTCTTTAAGCTTGTGAGTTCTGGAAGAGTTCTTGATAAGCTTCTGCTTGACGGTGCACACTGCTGCCTCTGAGTGTTAGTGGTGGAGGAAGGCAGTGGTGAAGCTGGTGCATTGGATGGAGATCTAGCTGTGGCTTTGCCCTTGATCGCATGGACCTTTTCAGGGGCTGTTGGAGTTGCACCCATCCACGTAAGTGGGGAGTATTTCATCACACTCCTGACTTGTGTCTTGTGGAAGGTGAGAAAGACATTTGGGGTTACTCACCACAGAACCCCTAACCTCTGAGCTGCTCAAGTCTCCACATTACCTATATGGCTCTTCAAGCTCAGCTGCCGATCAAAGACAACTCTCAGGATAATGACTGTCAGGGCTTCAGCGATGGCAATGCCATTGAATATTAAGGGTTAATGATTTGATTTGCTTTTGTCAAAGATGGTCATTATCTTGCACATATGTCACTTGCCACTTTTCAACCCAAGCCAGAATATTGTCCAGGTCTTGCTGGATTTGGACATGGACATGGACTGCTTTAGCATCAAAGGGGTTAAAAGTGGTACTGAACATCCACGTATCTTCCCACTTCTGGCCTTACAATGGAGGGAAGGTTATTGATAAAGCAGTCGAAATGGTTAGGCCAAGGACACTACCCTGAGGAGCTCCGAGATATCCTGCAATTGAGATGATTGACTTCTAACCAACATGACCATCTTCCTTTGTGCCAGCGGTCAGTTTTCTCATTGATTCCCATTGACTCCAGCTTTGCTAGGTCTTCTTGATGCTACATTTGGTCAATGCAGTCTTGATACAAGGAGAGTAAGTCTCACCTTACCTTTGAAATTCAGCTCTTTTACCTACGTTTGAACCATGCCTGTATCAATGGCAGGAGCTGAGTGGCCCTGGAGGGGTCCAAACTGAATGTCAGTGAACAGGTTAATTCCTTGCAGGTGTTGTTTGATAGCAACTGTTGATGGCCACTTCCAACTGATGAGTGACAGTAGACTGAGGGGATGGTATTTGGCTTGGTTGGATTTGTCCTGCTCTTTGCAAACAGGGCATATCTGAGCAATTTTCTATCTTATTTGGTAAATGCAAGTTTTGCAGTTGTACTGGAGCAGTTTGATGAGGAATATTCATGTTCTGAAATACAAGTCTTCAGTACTACTGCCAGAATGTGGTCAGGCTTCCTGACTTAATTACTCTCCCAGGCAATGCATTCCAGACACCCACCATCCTCTGGGTAAAAACGTTTTTCCTCAAATATCATCTAAACCATCTGCCTTTCACTTTAAAATTATGTTCCCTTGTTATTGACCCTCTGACTAAGGAGGAACAATGTTTTCTGTCCACTCTGTCCACACCTCTCAGAACCTTACACACCTCTATCAGGTTCCCCCTCAACCTTGTCTGCTCCGAGCTTATCCAGCCCCTCTTCACAGTTAAAGTGCTCCTGCCCAGGCAACATCCTGGTGTCTACCCCTACACCCCTTTCAGTGCAATCACACCCTTCCTGTGACGAAGGGACCAAAACTGGACACAGTATTCTAGCTGTGACCTAACCAACATGATACACAGCTCCATCTTGCTCTTATAATCTGTGTCAATACTGACAATCCCAGATGCTTACTGATTCAACCTTTTAACCTGCTCCACTGCCATCAGGGATCTGTGGACAAGCACTCCAAGATACCTCTTTTTCACAGGATGAAAGGGTTGCTGTTTAGGCCAGTATTTATTACCTATCCCCGAGTGCAGCTTAAAGCCAACCACATTACTGTTGGTCTGGAGTCACATGTAGACCAGACTAGTAAGGATGGCAGTTTTCTTCCCTAAAGGATATTAGTGAATCAGATGGGTTTTCCCAACAAACGATTGTGGCCACCATTCAGCTGGATGAAGGGACTGGGGGCATTCCAACGAAGTTTGCCGATGATACGAAGTTAGGTGGACAGGCAGGTAGTACTGAGGAAGTGGGGAGGCTGCAGAAGGATCTAGACAGTTTGGGAGAGTGGTCCAGGAAATGGCTGATGGAATTCAACGTGAGCAAATGCGAGGTCTTGCACTTTGGAAAAAAGAATAAAAGCATAGACTACTTTCTAAATGGTGAGAAAATTCGTAAAGCCAAAGTACAAAGGGATCTGGGAGTGCTAGTCGAGGATTCTCAAAGGTAAACATGCAGGTTGAGTCCGTGATTAAGAAAGCGAATGCAATGTTGCCATTTATCTCAAGAGGGTTGGAATATAAAAGTAAGGTTGTGCTACTGAGACTTTGTAAAGCTCTGGTTAGGCCCCATTTGGAGTACTGTGTCCAGTTTAGGTTCCCACACATCAGGAAGGACATACTGACACTGGAATGTGTCCAGCGGAGATTCACACAGATGATCCCTGGAATGGTTGGTCTAATATACAAGGACCAGCTGAGGATCCTGGGATTGTATTCATTGGAGTTTAGAAGATTAAAGGGAGACTTAATAGAAACTTACAAGATAATACATGGCTTGGAAAGGATGGACGCTAGGAAATTGTTTCCGTTAGGCGAGGAGACTAGGACCCATGGACATAGCCTTAGAATTAGAGGGGGTCAATTCAGAACAGAAATGTGGAGACATTTCTTCAGCCAGAGAGTGATGGGCCTGTGGAATTCATTGCCGCAGAGTGCAGTGGAGGCCGGGACACTAAATGTCTTCAAGGCAGAGATTGATGGATTCTTGATGTCACGAGGAATTAAGGGCTACGGGGAGAATGCTGGTAAGTGGAGTTGAAATGCCCATCAGCCATGATTGAATGGTGGAGTGGACTCGATGGGCTGAATGGCCTTACTTCCACTCCTATGTCTTATGGTCTTATAACTCTTAATTCCGGGGTTCATTTTCTTGAATTCAATTTCAATCATGTAAGGTACAACTCTTTTCTTTGAGATTTGGCATTCTTGTGATTCTATCCTGATGACTTCATTCATCAGCGATATACCACGGCTGAAGTGCGGTACATATGACACAAATCAAACCCAGCCATGGTGAGATTTGAACCCCAGTGGATTACTTGGGTCTCTGGATTAATAAATCTAGTGATAATGCCACTAGGCCATTGCTACCTCAGATTGTTTGGGCTTCCTAATAGCGCACTCTTCATTGAGCACTTCAAGATGCTATTTAAATTGAATTTGAGTTCCACATCTGCCATACCATCATATACTGTCTCAGAGCATTAGGCTGGCATTATGGATGACTAGTCCAATGACATTACCACTGAACCACTGCCTCCCCAACTTGTAATTTTATTATAATTATAAACTCAGCTCAGTAGGTGAAAGGCAATCTTTTTTAGATTTGTTGACACAGGCAGTAGCTGTAGCACCTCAACAGACCTATTGCAAAAAGTAACCTGAGGATAAATCGAGTTTCAGGAATATGTCCACAGTTTATCTTTTCTGGGCCTTGTAAAGGCTCTAATTAAAGGTGCTTTAGTAAGGTGAGTTTACCTATGAACGTGGTTGACTTCAAGCCCGTAATTAAACTCCTTGCCACTCATGGCATCTTGAGATGGATTCTCCTGAACCCTCATTCAGAGATAACACAAATTCCTGGCAAATACCTGGTTGCAGAAAGTTAATTAATAGAATCGCATTTTGTTTTCTTGTGGCTGCAGCTAAAAAAAAAGACAGCAATAATTAACCAAGCGCTTGCAGAATATTGAGGAGGGAAAGGCAGGGGCATCAAGAGAAAGCTCATTCTCCTTTTTATCTTTCTGGGTGCTCGTTGGATTAACAACAAGGAATGCAATCTAATGCTCATCAACAAACCAGAAACATCACTCCTGGGAAATCACTGACTTACAAATCAAATTTCCAAATTGCATGTGAACATTGTAATTAACTGTGCCGAGTTCAAAGCATTCGCAAACATTCCTGGTTAATCAGATAGTGATGTCTGAAAGTGATAATGCTCGATACCATCTATGTTCCTATCATCAGCCAGTTTCCCAGTTCAGGAACACCTCCATTTCCAATTGGCTATTGCTCTGGATCACTGAAATACTCAGCTTTGAAGACACATCCAGCGCAAAGAGTCAAGCATTCTTTATTTTAGGTCCCTTTTGGATGGATTAATTATCAGCAAGTTGTCCAGTCACTTTAAATAAACACAGCAATTATCGCAAACAAATAAGTATGACGGCAAAACAGTTCATCTCCGGGGTGGAGGAGCAAAGAGAAGGAGAATTTGCCTCAGCTTTATTCCAGATTTACTCACTTTAATATTTCTCAGTATAATTCTAATTCTGAGCCGTTTGGAAACCCACACCGGGGTCTGCACATTTTCCAAGAACAATTCTCAGTCCAACATTTCCTATTGATGTTGGATGAGCTCTTTCTACATGGTTCAGCTCCCTCACAGTCCGGAAGTGAAAACAAAATAAAATCAGAAAGGGCAGGCAGGAGGGGCTAGTTCGGTTTGGGATGATGGTCAATGGACTGGCTGGACTGAAGGCTCTGTTTCTGCATTGTATGACTCTATAACTATGACTTTCTCCAAACATGTTGTGCTAAGTCCTGTTTAACCTCTCCACTGCCATTTTGCAGCGCATCTACTAGCCAAGTAAGTGGTCTTGCTTTTCACAGGTTTTCAACATTGAGACCATGTCACAGGCCTTGCTGAGTCAGGGATTCCAGTCCATATCAAAGTTGATACTCAAGCGTTCTTCCACTTTCCCCTGATCCACTTCACAAACGCCTGATGAAGGAGCGTTGCTCCGAAAGCTAGTGTGCTTCCAATTAAACCTGTTGGACTATAACAAGGTGTTGTGTGATTTTTAACTTTGTACACCCCAGTTCAACACCGGCATCTCCAAATCATGTCCACTTTCCCAGTGTGCATTTGGTTAAAAAAAAGTGACCAAATGGGAATGGTTTGCTGGGGGACTCATTGTTTGATTAAAATTTTCTTTTGTTTGGGTTGTTCTATCTCATTTCTCTGTCTTTCCATTATCTCCTAACTAGTCAAATTTGGGAAAGTTCGAAATTTGCTCCTTTTGGGCAGAACTTTCTTCACAGGTAGGAAAAGTGTAAAACTTTGTGGGACTCTGATAATTTTTCTCGCAGTTTCATTCTGAACAGGAAGAAGAAGCAGAGGTCTCCTCAGATATTCTGTCTCTGACCACTACTACCTAAGCACTTCGATTTCCCAGGATCATAGGGAGGTCACAAATGCTTCTTAATGCTGTGGTTGAAATATATGGAAGCAACAGTCACCGGCTGGTCCATGGGGATAAAGTTCACGTAAACATGTCAAGGGCAGACAGACAAAACATTGATGTATCTGCAGAAAGTTAAGAATGTCAGAGATGATGAAGCAACTCAACCACAGATCCAGCACACAAAGAGTAAAGAAAAGATTCATACATCGAAAGCACTTTTCATCATTTCAACACAAGCCAGAGTGGTCTGTAGCTCAGTTGCTACTTCTTAATTCCATACATGTACCACCCTCTGCATGAAAAGGTTGCCCTGTAGGTCTCTTTTATATTTTTCCCCTCTCAACCTAATCCTATGCCCTCTAGTTCTGGACTCCCCCACCCCAGGGAAAAGACTTTGCCTATTTACCCTATCCATGCCCCTGATGATTTTATAAACCTCTACAAAGTCGCTCCTCAGCCTCCGACGTTCCAGGGAAAACAGCCCCAGCCTATTCAACCTCTCTCTATAGCTCAAATCCTCCAACCCTGGCAACATCCTTGTAAATATTTTCTGAACATTTTCAAGTCTCACAACATCTTTCCGATAGGAAGGAGACCAGAATTGCATGCAATATTCCAACAATGGCCTCAACAATGTCTTGTACAGCCGCAGCATGACCTCCCAACTCCTGTACTCAATAGTCTGACCAATAAAGGAAAGCATCCATGAGTGTTTTCTGGGTTGAACTCCCTAACAAAGCATTTGCATGACAATTGGGATTGAGGTTGAATAGAAGGGAAGGCAACTCTTCAGGGAGTCTAAACCTCAACCAGTCATGTTTTTTTTATTGTCTTAAATTGAGGAGATTCTAAATCTCCTGTGTTTTTTTAAATCTATTGCCCATACTACTACCTAACTGTAGTAGTGTTTATTTTTTCCCCAGCACCCATGTTGTGTGTGTGCAGGTGGGAGACACAGTGAAAGACAAAAGGTGTATAAATCTTTATTAATTTTCCACCACCAGGAAGAAAGGAAACACCAGAGTGGCCAGTGACAAGCAGTGCCCTTCTCAACAAAGGGCAATGCTACGTGATCACAAAAGTGGAGGGGAGGGCAGTGATTAAATCAAAATACCAGTCACATTTATTCTGCAGTAGACAGGCAGGAGGCTGGAAAATCACAGCAAGCCTGGCAGCATCAGGAGGTAGAGAAGACGACATTTCGGGCGTAACCCTCCTTCAGGTTACACCCGAAATGTCGACTTCTTCACCTCCTGATGCTGCCTGGTTTGCTGTGTTCTTCCAGCCTCCTCCCTATCTACTTTGGATTCCAGCATCTGCAGTTTTCTTCATCTCTGACCACATTTGCTCTGCATCCCATTATACAGTTGAGCGGAGAGTGCACTGCACAGGAAGATGGCATGGCGATGGGAGCTACCTCACTGCTCACCGTCAGAAGGAGAAGCAGCAGCCATGACCTGCCACCAAACCGGGAGCAAACCAGATGACGAGAGGGAGTAACTGGGACTATTGCCCACATCCTCCTACCCACTCAGCCCAGACTGAATCCGAGGGAGGAGCCTGGAGGCACAAGGGAAAGCCTCCAGGGAAATACACGGGATACGTTTAAAAATAAATTAACACTAAATAAAAGTGGGACAATCCCTCCTATCAAGTTTGAAACTTGAAAGGGTTCAGCAAAGATTTATAAGGACGTTGCCAGAGTTTGTTTCATCTTTGGATGAGAGTATCATTGCCCAGAGTCAACCACCTTGCTGTGGGTCTGGAGTCACACATCGGCCAGACCAGGTAAGGATGACTGTCTCCTTCCCTAAAGGACATTAGTGAACCAGATAGCTTTTCTGACAATTGATTCACAGTCATCATTAGATTCTTAGTTCTAGATGTTAAATTGAATTCAAATTCCACCATCCACCATGGCTGGATTCGAACTCAGGTGTTCAAAATGCTCGCAGGCCCTCAGGATTAACAGGCCAGCAATAATACCACTCGCCATCACCCCCCCTTGAGGGGCTTATGTTATAGGGAGGGGCTGAACAGGCTGGGGCCATCCCCCATGGACCAGCCTGTGACTGCTGTCTTCATTTATTTCAGCCACGACGTTAAGAAGCAATTGTGACCTCCTTATGATCCTGAGAAGTCAAAGTGCTTAGTGTGCGCTGATGTTGATGACACTGCACATGGGATGTGATGAAGTAAGCTATACATCCCAGTACACAGCCTTACATTCCATTGATGTCACTGGTCCGGTCTGTGCAGCTGACATTTTGGATATAAGCATAGAATCCCTACAGTGCAAAAAGGGGCCAAGGAGTCTGCATGATACTCTGAAGAGCATCCCTTCCAGACTCACTCCCTCACCCTGTATCCCCACATTTCCCATGGCTAACTCACACAGAATTTAGGTAAAGATTCCTGATGAAGGGCTTTTGCCCGAAACGTCGATTTCGCTGCTCGTTGGACGCTGCCTGAACTGCTGTGCTCTTCCAGCACCACTGATCCAGAATCACACAGAATTTAGCACGGCTAATCCACCAAACCTGCCCATCTTTGGAACAGAACATAGAATCTTACAGTCTAGAAACAGGTGACTCAGCCCATCGAGTCCACACTGACCCGAATGAAGAGTTATTGCTCAGAAAAATAAATTGCTATTGAAATGATTACCAAAGAATGTTTTCAACCTTAAACATGGATGATGCTGTACTGATGTTGCACTAAGTTCAAGAACATTTCTCTGTCCTTGCAATTATACAATTAAATAGCTTTTATAACCCACTGCATATGCAAGTTGCATTTTAAATTAGTCTGTTGTATGAAAATTACACAGCACCATTCTTTCTGACTGACTCAAACAACCATTGCCTATTTATAACAGCCATTATAAACTTCATAAAAATGGGCAGCATTGACTGTAAAGCATTGGGGCTGTGTTAAGATTCTAAAAGTTATTACTTAGCATACAAGCCTGTCTTTGTTTCTCCTCTTCTGTCTTCGATCAGCTGAGACCAAGGTGGTTTAATCAAACATAAAACTCATACAGTAAATGTTCAAAATGTGAACTGTGTGCAAAGCCATCCAGTTCGATTGTTTTAAGTGGTTATTATCTCTGAACTTAGTTACCAGACTGCAGTTCAGGCGACAAACCAAACAAATAGTACTCAACTAATATTTCCAAACTGGTTCTCAATTATCATGTTGATTGGTGACCCACTTGAACATGCAGAAGGACTGACATAATAAATGGAAATAAAAATCAAATTCTTTCACACTAGACCAACCTTTATTCTCTGTCCATTTGCAATGTCACCAAAACTTCTTTCCTGTGCACCAGCCTTTATTTCTCTGGATCCCTATGCTTAAGTTCTTCAGTTCATTCCACTTGCTCTTCCTCATAGCTTTCCTCCACTTTGTAAAATTCCCTTCAGTGTGGAAGCAGGTCATTTGGTCCATAAAGTCCACACCAAGCCTCCCAGACCCATCCCTGCATTTCCCATGGCTAACCCACATAGCCTCCGCACCATGGGGGAACCTAAGCAAGGCCAACCCACTTAACTGACACATCATTGGACTGTGGACGAAACCAGAGCACCCCAAGGAAACCTCACACCAACATAGGGAGAGTGTGCAAACCCCAGACAGACAGTTACCTGGGGATGGAATTGAATCAGGTTCCTTGGTACTGTGAGGTAACACACTTGAGCCACCGTGGATCCATTCTCTGATCGACTCATTTTGGGGAGGAAAGACTGAACTGGCTTTCCTGACTTCTGAGACTTCTGAGAAATGAATCTGTGCTTTCAATTGTTCAGGAATTGGGAGTTAATTGGGGAGAAAAATATTGTTCGCTAGATCAGGAGTAAGCCTAAAGTCAGAAATGCGCAAATATGAGTTTGATATTTCTTAAACAGGAAGAGACACAGTGGCTCTCGGAGAAGCAGTGTGTGAGCTACTGAAAGGACTGAAACTAAAAAACAACGTTGTGCGAAGAGCTGAAACAAATATAGAGAAGATTGGAGAAACTCAGCAGCATCTACAGAAAGAGGAAAACAGTGTTAACGTTCCAAGTGCAGTGCGACTCTTCTTCAGAAATTAAAAAAAAATTTCCCCAGTTTTCTCTGCATTGTTTCAGATTTGAAGCCTGCATCCTATTTTACTTTTATTACCCTGATGAACTGGTTGGATGTTTTTAAACAGAACCGAGTATACTGTGTCCCAGGCTGTCATCGAGTGGTCAGATGAGTGATGAGTGCTGTTATTGAGTGTTGCCTGTGAAAGTTATCTGTGTTGTCTCAGCTATTTCAAGTGCAATTTATATTTCCTACTGAAAGCGGTTTGCCTGTTAGTTCATGTTTAACACATGTTGATTTTAGTTTGATTGCTACAGAGGTGAGATCATGATGTTGTGGCAGTCTCTCTGTCATGTAATCGAGAGTCTCAGACTGGGGGTGGGGGGGCGGGGGGGCGATTCCAATTTAAATTCAATTTACAAATCCTGGAATTGAAAGCTAGTCTCTATGATGGACTGTGAAACCCATCTGGTTCGCCAAACTATTCAGGGAAGGAGACTTGCCCACCCTCACCCGGTCTGACTCTGGATTCTCAGAAATGTAGTTGATTCTTAACTGCCCTCTGAAATGGCCATTTAGGAATGGGCAATAAAGTCATGTTGAGATTGTACAGGAATTGGTGAAGCCTCTTAAGAGACAGTGAGGCCTATAGCACAGAGACCGGCCCTTTGGCCCAAACTGGTCCATGCTGACCAAAATGTCCATCCACGCTAACCCCATTTCCCTGCACCATCTTTCTAATCCTTTCCTATCCATGTATTTGTCCAAATGCCTTTTAAATGTTGTGAATGACCCTGCCTCAGCTCCTGCCACTGGCAGTTCATTCCATATGTGTACCACCCTCTGGGCAAAAAAGTTGCCCCTCAGGTTCCCTTTTATTCTTTCACCTCTAACCCTAAGCTGATGCCCTCTAGTCCTCGATTCCCCAACCTTGGGAAAAAGACTGAGAGCATTCACCCTGTCCCTGCTTCTCATCATGTTCTGGAATACCATGTCCAGTTCTGGTCACCCAGTTATAGGAAGTTTATTATTAAGCTGGAGAAGATTCAGAAGAGATTTACCAGGATGTTGCCAAGTATGGAAGGTTTGAGTAATTGAAAAAAAGCTGGATAGGTTGGAACCTTTACTCACTGGAGAGTAGGAGGTTGAGAGGCGATCATATTGAAGTTCACAAAATAATGAGGGTTACAGATTGAAACTAAAAAACAACGTTGTGCGAAGAGCTGAAACAAATATAGAGAAGATTGGAGAAACTCAGCAGCATCTACAGAAAGAGGAAAACAGCGTTAACGTTCCAAGTGCAGTGCGACTCTTCTTCAGAAATTAAAAAAAAAATTCCCCAGTTTTCTCTGCATTGCTTCAGATTTGAAGCCTGCTGTTGTCTTTTTCCTAGGGTGAGAAATTTCCAAACTGGGGGTCACATTTTTAAGGTGAGAGGAGAAAGATTTAAAAAAGACCTCGGGGCATTTTTTTTTTACACAGAGGGTGGTTTGCATGTGGAATGAACTCCCTGAGGAAATGCATACAATTACAACATTTCAAAAACACTTGAATCGATACATGAATAGGAAAGATTTGGAGGGATGTGGGTCAGGAGCAGGCAGGTGGGACTAGTTCAGTTTGGGATTACGGTCGGCATGGACTGGTTGGACTGAAGGGTCTGTTTCTATGCTGTATGGCTCTATGACTCTAAATCTTGGTCTAGCTAGTGACAACAATGCTGCATGAAAGAATAAGAAAAAAAATGAGCATTTTAAGAAAAGGACTTAGGCTCATTGGTTCCTTCAATTGGGGTTGTTTGGGAAGTTTAGTTTCATCCTTTATTGGAGGATTTTAACATTTTACAATCACTAAACTGTGAAAAAGAGTTTCTTTGCCAACCTGATCTAAACCTATCAATATTAGAATATTGATATTGATTTCGACCAACAAGGCCCTTTGGCCCAACAAGCCCACACCAAAGAGTACCCCACCCAGACCCATTCCCCAACCCTGTTAATCTACATTTCCTGACTAACACACCAAACCTACACATCCCTGAACACTTTGAGCAATGTAGCATGACCAATTCACCTAACCTGCACATCTTTGGACTGTGGGAGGAAACACGCAGACACGGGGAGAATGTGCAAACTCCACACAGTCAGTTAGCCAAGGGTGGAATCAAACTCAAATCCTTATGACTACAAGGCAGCAGTGTTAACCACAGAGCCACCATGCTGCCCAAGTAGCTTGCAGACGAGTATCAGAACTCCAATTTGCAACCCCAGTTTCTCCAATCAGGTCTCAAAGCTGAAATCACTCAACCCTGTGACTACACTGGGAAATTTCCTTTAAATACTGTAATATCCTTCGAAAAAGTTGATATAACATCTTGGCTCCAATCAGTTCTGTGGTAGATAACTCAAGTTGGAGCAAAATAACAGCCGGGTAAGAGAAAGTGTGGAGTTCATAGTGCCAATGTTTGTACTTCCTGTTTGTTCAGCGGGATATCCTGAGAAATAGTGGAGGAATTCCGAAAGCCAGTGGCTTTCCAAATATGGAATTCTGATAAATGACAGCTGAAGCATGACCAGCATCAATCCATTCAGAGGAAGTAATTGCTGGTAAAGAAATGAAAAGTTTGGCTGCTTTTAATCTGCTGACTTGTTTCAAAATACTTTCCAAAATTGGAGATCTCAAAGTTTTTGTCTTCCCCACAAATATGCCCTCTTGTGTTTGTCTATTCAACAACATGGAAGGGAAACTGGGAGACTTGAGAAGCTTGTTGCATTTTCCACTTTCTCAAGGCAATTATGTTACTGTACAGGAGTTCAGATGTTTTATTAAAGAGAGATTGCTGGTGCCCAAGGTAAATGCTTATTCCCATAATTTCAATTTAACATACACTCTATACTGTTGCATCTATCTTTCCTAACTTGACTTACCATTGACATAGTTAAAAATTAACCATTTATCCTACACCTCCCCCACGTTATTGTTGGTATACAATATTTACAATGTTCCAACATATCTCTTATAAGTCTCTGTCTCACAAGTGGTTTCACCAGTTAGTCAGAACTTCTTCACAATTACCTCGGACTTGGTTAAGAATCTGTGCTCTCCAACTTTTTAGTTGCAGTCTGTGAATCATTGTCCCTTGTTCATGTTCTCTTCCAAGATGTCTGGATAACTAGGCCATCCTATTAATGACACAAAAACAGACATTGCTGGAAAACCTCAGCAGGTCTGGCTGTATCTATGGAGAGAAATCAGAGATAAATGTTTCGGGTTGAATAACCTGTGTTCTGAGGAAGGGTCACTGGACCCAAAACGCTAACTCTAATTTCTCTCCACAAAAACTGCCAAATCTGCTAAGTTTTTCCAGCAATTTCTGTTTCCGTTTCTGATTTCCAGCATCCGCAGTTCTTTCGGTTTCCAGCCTATAAATGATTTTCTTTTCATCCAAACTAATGCACATCCCTTTATCTTCTTCCTGTCTCCTCTCTCCAGTGAGAAGTGACATTATCTAACTGAGCTCATCTAATTGCTTGCTGTTTTCTTGTTGCTGCAGGCAACGATCTGAAAGCCTCTGTTTTATCAATAAAGTTCTCACCATCTTGCAGTTCATGTACTTTTGGTATTTTTAACAACACCGCAATATGGTTTGGTTTGATAACTTCCTTGAATACATTCTGTGTGAGGCTTAATCTGAATCTGCTAACTTTAGTAGCATTTTCACTATTTCCTTGGTGTTTAACAATGTTACTAATGGCTTATAAATTTAAAATGTTTGCAAGCCCATGTAGCGGCTAGTGTTTCTTTCTCAAATATAACGTACCATCATTCCATCTCTAGATGCGTGGCAAAGTGGCTCATTCAAGTTCTCACCCATTTCCTCTTGTGGTACTATTGGTATGTTTAATAATGTAGTGATTGCCATGCATGTGTTCTGTTGAAGCACCATCTCATTTTAGGCCTGACCTGAATCTTCTATCATCGGTGGCACTTGGAATAGCACCATCCCTCACCCAAGTGGCATTGCATCAACCACTACTCTGATTGGTAGTTCAGGATCACAATGAGGTAGAATTCCTCACAAGATAAACATTTCTCTTATTTTCTCATAAGGCTTCTGCTAAGTTTTGCTCCAACTCTGCACTCAATCGTGCCTGAGATGTCATCCCAATGGTAGTTTTATTTGTGTGATGTAAGAATTTGCCCAATTGGTTGACCATTTCCAAGAACCCATGTAGCTCTGTAGATTTCTGAATGATTGAAACAATTTGACCACTGTTGCTGCTCTGAGGATCGGCTGTAATGCCTGGTGCTTGAACAACAATATGTCGCAACAACTTGATAGTAGGCCTGGAGAATCCTCATTTCTTATTCAAAATTGGTCTCACTGCCATCAAAGTTTTCAGGACTCGTCTTACCCTCTCAAAATATTCATTTTACATTCCATCATAGAATCCCTACAGTTGGGAAACAGGCCCTTTGGCCCAACTAGTCCACACCAACCCTCCAAAGAGCAACCTGCCCAGGCCCATTTCCCTACCCTATTATTCTACATTTACCCCTGACTAATGCACCTAAACCACACATCCCTGAACACCATGAGCAATTTCCCATGGCCAATCCACCTAACATGCACACCTTGGACTGTGGGAGGAAGCAGGAGCACTCAGAGGAAGTCCACGCAGACATGGGGAGAATATACAAACTCCACACAGATAGTTGCCCGAGGCTGGAATCGAATTTGAGTCCCTGGTGCTGTGACGGAGCAGTGCTAACCACTGAGCCACCATGCCGCCCTCAGATATAGTAGAATCCCTACAGCGTAGAAGCAGGCCATTCGGTCCATCGGGTCCACAATGACATGCTGAAGAACATGCCGCCCAGACCCATCCCACCCTTGTGACCTTGCATTTGTCTAAAGCAATATTGTATAAATGGTGTAACGAATGTCATTAAGTATTTAGATTTTACATTCAATAGTAAATTCCAGAAACCATTTTTAGCACTAGGTTTGGAGAAAATGGTCCTCCTTGTCAAACTGTGGGTGACATGGTGGCTCAGTGGTTATTGCTGCTACTTCACAGTACCACGGACCTGGGTTCAATTCCATCCAGCCTTGGGCAACTGTCTGTGTGGAGTTTGCGTGCTCTCCCTGTGCCCGTGTAGGCTTTTACCCACAGTCCAAAAGTGTGCAAGTTAGGTGAATGAGCCATGCTAAATTGTCCCATAGTATCCAGGGATGTGCAGGCTGGGTGACTAAACCATGGGAAATGCAGAATTATAGGGTAGGGTGTGTGCTTTGGAAGGTTGGTGTGCACATGATGTGCTGAATGGCCTGCTTCCACACTGTAGGGATGTTATGAATCCTCCTGCTGATGTTCTCTTTCTCTCCAGCTTCACTTTGTTGTGTGAGGTTCAGACAAATTCTGAGGGAGCCATTCAATTTTGGAACTGGTACCAATCAGGAACACCACATCTCTGGCTCGGTCACTAGCGAGATCCCTCCTTCGTGAAGCGTCACCAGATATGTTTAGACATGAATAAGCGAAGTGACTTGGGATCTGCTCTCTGGATTATGTTACAAGCTGTCTTTACCTTCAACTAGGCCACTAACAACTTTACAACTTCAGTTCTGAATTGATCTCTTTCTTTGCTGCACTGACCTTGGAAGTTTATCTCAGATTCATGCACGCTTTCCTGCTCAGTCAAGAACCTCCTTGATTTTGAGTCCCATGTAAAATCTCGATGACTGTTGTAGCGCTTGGTCAATCTATCTATCTGCTCTAACCATCTTGCATTCATTGGCCATTTACATGTAGCTGAATCCAACTGGAACAGAACAGTGGATGATGGAACTGTTCCTTGACTCAGGCGAAAGTCAGAACTGCAGAAGCTGGATATTAGAGTCGAGAGTGTGGTGCTGGAAAAGCACAGCAGGTCAGGCAGCATCCGAGGAGCAGGAGAATCAACATTTCGGGCAAAAGCCCTGTTTCCTGACTCAGCCAATTGCCTCTATCTGACATCACTGATACACTTGCCCCAATCGTGATATAAGTTATCAACAACTGTATCTGTGCTCCATTCTGACTTCTGCGACTGCTCCTTAAGTTCTCTGTCATTGTGTGCAGAACTGAATTACGTATCGAAATCTCTCATGACCACCTTGTAAGCAGTTACCTCTTCATGGATCACCGGTCTCACAATGTTAGCAACGCTGCCGGTTGCACTGAGTAGTTTACCAACCGGTTCTTTTTCTGCCAAATCTGAATTGTTCTTGTTTTGACAAATTTGTCTGCATCAATTCTGCCATTTCTCAGCTTATCACAGGCCTTTCACCTGCTCAAAGGATCCCCGGTTGGCCCTTGGAGCTGTTCCTTGGAGATGTGGTAAACATTTGCCCAATTGGTTGACCATTTCCAAGAACCCATGAAGCTCTGTAGATTTCTGAATGATTGGAACAGTTTGACCACTGTTGCTGCTCTGAGGATCGGCTGTAATGCCTGGTGCCTGAACAACAATATGTCCCAACAACTTGATAGTAGGCCTGGAGAATCCTCATTTCTTGTTCAAAATTGGTCTCACTGCCATCAAAGTTTTCAGGACTACTCTTACCCTCTCAAAATATTCATTTTGCATTCCATCATAGAATCCCTACAGTTGGGAAACAGACCCTTTGGCCCAACTAATGCTATCGTAAGGACAAACTGACGGGCAGAGGGGATGGGGTGGCCATATTGGTAAGGGATGATATTCAGTCCCTTGCGCTGTGGGACCTAGAATCTGGGGATGTAGAGTCAGTGTGGATAGAGCTGAGAAATACTAAGGGTAAAAAGACCTTCTTGGGAGTCATCTACAAGCCCCCAAACAGTAGTCTGGATGTCGGATGTAAGTTGAATCAGGAGCTGAAATTGGCCTGTTGTAAAGATGTTACTACAGTTGTTATGGGGGATTTCAACATGCAGGTAGACTGGGAGAATCAGGATGATATTGGACCTCAAGAAAGAGACTTTGTGGAGTGCCTCAGAGGTGAATTCTTAGAGCAGCTGGTGCTGGAGCCGACCAGGGAGAAGGCAATTCTGGATCTGGTATTGTGCAACAAACCAGAATTGGTCAGGGACCTCGAAGTGAAGGAGCCATTGGGAAGTAGTGACCATAATACAATAAGCTTTAATCTGCAATTTGAGAGGGAGAGGGTACAATCAGAAGTGACAATATTTCTGTTGAATAAAGAGAACTATGGAGCTATGAGGGAGGAGCTGGCCAAAGTTCAATGGTGCAATACCTTAGCAGGGAAGACAGTGGAGGAACAATGGCGGATATTTCTGTGTATAATGCAGAAGATGCAGGATCAGTTCATTCCAAAAAGGAAGAAATATCCTAGGAGGAGGTATGGGCGTCCGTGGCTGATGAGGGAAGTTAAGAAACATATAAAGTTAGAAGAGAAAAAGTATAACATAGCAAAGATAAATGGGAAAACGGAGGACTGGGAAGCTTTTAAAGAACAACAGAGGATTACTAAGAAGGAAATAAGCAGAGAAAAAATGAGGTACGAAGGTAAACTGGCCAATAATATAAAGGAGGATAGTAAAAGCTTGTTTAGGCATGTGAAAGGCAAAAAAATGGTGCAGACTAAAATTGGGCCCATGAAGACAGAAACAGAGGAATATATTACGGGGAATAAAGAAATGGCAGAAGAATTGAATTGGTAATTCAGATCTGTGTTCACTGGGGAAAACACAAGGTATCTCCCAGAGGTAACAGTGGCTGAAGGACCTGAACTGAAGGGAATTTATATTTGCCAGGAATTGGTGTTGGAGAGACTGTTAGGTCTGAAGGTTGATAAGTCCCCGTGGCCAGATGGTCTACATCCCAGGGTACTGAAGGAGGTGGCTCGAGAAATCGTGGATGCGTTGGTGATTATTTTCCAGAGTTCGATAGATTCGGGATCAGTTCCTGCGGATTGGAGGGTGGCTAATGTTATACCATTTTTTAAGAAAGGTGGGAGAGAGAAACCAGGAAATTATAGACCAGTTAGTCTGACCTCAGTGGTGGGAAAGATGTTGGAGTCTATTATAAAGGATGAAAATACGACACATCTGGATAGTAGTAACAGGATAGGTCAGAGTCAACATGGATTTATGAAGGGGAAATCATGCTTGACTAATCTTCTTGAATTTTTTGAAGATGTAACTCTAAAGATGGACGAGGGAGATCCAGTAGATGTAGTGCACCTGGACTTTCAGAAAGTTTTTGATAACGTCCCACATAGGAGATTAGTGAGCAAAATTAGGGTGCATGGTATTGGGGGCAAAGTACTAACTTGGATTGAAAGTTGGTTGGCTGATAGGAAACAAAGAGTAGTGATAAACGGCTCCATTTCAGAATGGCAGGCAGTGACCAGTGGGGTACCGCAGGGATCAGTGCTGGGATCGCAGCTTTTTACAATATATGTTAATGATATAGAAGATGGTATTCGTCATAACATTAGCAAATTTGCTGATGATACTAAGCTGGGTGGCAGGGTGAAATGTGAGGAGGATGTTAGGGGATTACAGGATGACCTGGACAGGTTAGGTGAGTGGTCAGATGCATGGCAGATGCAGTTTAATGTGGATAAATGTATGGTTATCCACTTTGGTGGCAAGAACAGGAAGGCGGATTACTACCTAAATGGAATCAATTTAGCTAAAGGGGCAGTACAGAGAGATCTGGGTGTTCTTGTACACCAGTCAATGAAGGTAAGCATGCAGGTACAGCAGGTAGTGAAGAAGGTTAATAGCATGCTGGCCTTCATAACACGAGGGATTGAGTATAGAAGCAAAGAGGTTCTTCTGCAGCTGTACAGGGCCCTGGTGAGACCACACCTGGAGTACTGTGTGCAGTTCTGGTCTCCAAATTTGAGGAAAGACATTCTGGCTATTGAGGGAGTGCAGCGTAGGTTCATGAGGTCAATTCCTGGAAAGGCGGGATTACCTCACACTGAAAGACTTGAGTGACTGGGCTTGTATACCGTTGAGTTTAGAAGACTGAGAGGGGATCTGACTGAGACATATAAGATTATTAAAGGTTTGGACACTCTGGCGGCAGGAAACATGTTTCCGCTGATGGGTGAGTGCCGAACCAGAGGACACAGCTTAAAAATGCGGGGTAGAGCATTTAGGACAGAGCTGAGGAGAAACTTCTTCACCCAGAGAGTGGTGGCTGTGTGGAATGTTCTTCCCCAGAGGCAGTGGAGGCCCAATCTCTGGATTCATTTAAGAAAGAGTTGGATAGAGCTCTCAAGGATAGTGGAATCAAGGGTTATGGAGATAAGGCAGGAACAGGATACTGATTAAGAATGATCAGCCATGATCATATTGAATGGTAGTGTAGGCTCAAAGGGCAGAATGGCCTACTCCTGCACCTATTGTCTATTGTCCCTTCATTGGATCTACCTTCCCAAGCCATTTGATTGTCTGCATGGCCAGCTCCTTCTCTTTCACTGAGCTGGTCCTTTGTGTGATTCTCCTGTTGCACCATCCTGCTGCTGGGTCTCTCATCCACCATGACCATTTGCTTTTGGGAAGGGGGGGTGGGGGTGGTGGTTTGCCTCTGCTTCACAGAAGCTACTGGAAATGCATTCAGAATACATTTACCACATAAATGAATTGAGCAGCTTGCCTTTAGGAAAGTCTAGGTGGACTCAACCTGTATCATAGAATCCCTACAGTCTGGAAGGTGTATCATACACAGGCACACACGCTTGATTATCAATCTGTAAAACCTTCCTGCGTACTATCGATAGGCCGTGAGCGTGGAATAGCCTCCTGGACAGCTTCCTGAAGTGGCAGCTTCAGGGCAACAGTCTCCCTACGTTAAAAGACACCATCCATAGCTCTTGGTCATGTGTATCCTCAACCCAAGACACTACCTCATGCCATATGAGAAAATTCACTATTTTAAAATTAGTTAAAAATCACACAAACCAGGTTAAAGTCCAGCAGGTTTATTTGGAAACACTAGCTTTCGGAGTGCTGCTTCAACCACTTGAGCTCCAAAAGCTAGTGCTTCCAAATAAACCTGTTGGACTCTAACCCGACGTTGTGTGATTTTTAACTTTGTCCGCCCCAGTCTAACACAACAGAAAATTAAAAAGAGTCCTTTGTGCTCGGGGAATGAACTCTGATTTTTTGCAGAAGTCTTGTTTCTTTTACTTGTAAACCTGACGAAAATTGCAAATCCCAAACTTCAGAGAGAAGTCTGTTGATGCAAAGGTTTATTCTTCCACCAGCACCACACTTACACCTCTCAGCCGAAGTAAAACAGAATTTTGAGGACCAAACTTTAAAGTCAAAACGTTTAGAAAACAAAGTCAGGCAAAATGGAGCTGGTGTTGGTGAAATGAGGATAAAATGTGAAACTGGCTAAAAGATTAAACACAAAATTGGCATTCGTGGCTGAAGGATTAAATATGAATCTGGCATTGGCGACTCAAGGGTTAAATTTGATTCCTTTTTACTAATGGCATGTCCTAGTCATCAGGTCAGCAACCTCACTCTCAGACCCACTCTGTTTACACAGCTTCCAACAGTTCAAAAAGCCAAAGGCAGATCACAAGCTGAGAGCTGAGCCAAAGAAATCTCTGACACAGGGTTATAATCAGCGACGTCTGAAAGGTAAAACCTTTGCATCTGCTTTAAAACGTGTTCAGACTGGACCACTCAGAGCGACAGCAGAGCATTGTGAGGATGGGCAGATGCCCGCTCTTGTGGGCTCATCAGGACTGACAAGCGAAAGGATCTAACTAAGCATGACGCAGATTGTGTGCCCATTGGGTTTAAGGTATGTGGGTGTGGAGTACGCAGGGATGGCTAGTGTGAGGCAGCTGTTTTCAGTCATTGAGCTCACGGCTATGAGTTACAACCCTGCTGGAAAATTACCACCAACTGACAGATCATACAGTGTGCCCCAGCTGTAATTTAGCCCTGAGAGGGAATTTTACATTGATCAGATATAGAGATTTGAAATGACTCACATCCAAATGGGAGAATCTGGGCTGAAGGTTAAAAATCCACTGTTCAGCCTGTGCAAGCATTCTAGCCAAGACATTTAAAGACAGTGGAATGTTGATGAACCTGTGTGAAAACCCTTCATTTCTCTCCATTCATTACATCATGCTTCTGCTGCTTTGCAAACTTCAAAGGGAACAAGTTACTCTTTGCACTGCCTTCTGATTTAAGGTGTTTAAAATCCACTTAGCTGAAGACATGGTATTATTTCTGCACGCATCAGTCTCTGTGAGGTCAACGATGTGGGGGGAAGGGGGGGACTACAAAGCAAGAGAAAAGTTTCTTCTTTTTTAAACAAGACAAGTGAACGCTGACAAACTGGCAAGAAACGTTCCGACATATCCGCTGTCACAAGGCGAGAACTGAGCAGACCCCCAAATGGTGACGAGTCTGTAATTATAATTTTCCTTTACATTTCCAAAGAAGCGAACAACTGCAGCTATGACTGGTCACATCCCTGAGCCATTCTCACAGGGCAGGAAGCGTCGGTAACCTCTGTTATGGTAAAGGCTGAGATGGCAAAGAAAGCATTAACTGTAACTAAAGTAAAGCCTGGCCCACGGAACTGCAAAAGTCCGGAAGAAGATGTGCGATTTTAAACAAGTACAGAGTAAAACATAAATATTACTATAGAGAGTCAATATCCTGAAAGAAAAGGTATTTCCTTCACCACAATCACCGTGTATCAAGGCCCACTGTTTTTATATTTAAAGGGAACCATCGTGTTATGTTAGAGTTGAGCATGTGATGATAGTTTTGAACACTGAGACTAATTGTAGGCCAGAGTCAGCACATGTTATGGGGGCAGGAATCAGGGGTGAGTTGGGACACACAGGTAGAGGTATTAAACAGGATTGGACTTCCACCTGTTTAGTTTTCAACCACATTTCTGATGTTAGAAAATCGCCAGATTCATTCAAGTAGCCTATCAGGAATTCATTTCCCCCCCCCCCCCAAAAAAGAACTGGGCATGCTAGAAATCAGAAACAAAATAGGAAATTGCTGGGGAAACACTGCAGCTCAGGCAGTGTCCATGGAGAGAAAGCAGTGTCAACGTTTCGGGTCCAGTGATCCGACCTCAGAACAGGAGAAGGAGAGTGTTCTGAGGAGGGGTCACTGGACCCGAAATGTTAAATCAGCTTTCTCTTTGCACAGATGTTTCCTGAGCTGCTGAGTTCTTCCAGCAATGTCTGGAATTGATCTCATCTTTTTCTCAGTGGGAGCAGCTATTGCAGAGGACGTTCAGCAGCTCACTGAATGCATTCATTAAGGTGTTGGGGGGAACACAGTTGATGGTATTTTTCAAAGTTTTGTTTTGAAAACGCATATTTGAAATGTCTAATGAAACACTACCCCACTTTAAACACCTAGGTCATCAGTGACTCCCAGATTAGGTGCAATGTGGATTGGGGGCAAAATATAACTTGGCTTTAATGAGCCAACCTTTAAAAAGCACTCCCTGCTATATTCTATTTCCTAAACTAACTGCTAATGTCTCTCCTAAATCTAACGTCTGGGATGCAGTTCTAAAGCTCTACCTATTTTTTTACAGGATGTGGTGTGGCTGACTAAGCCAGCTCATCCCTAACTGCCCTTGAGAAAGTGCTGATGAGCTGCCTTCTTAAACAGTCCAGTTGCATCAACAGTACGAGTAGGGAGGGAGCTCCAGGACTTAGACACAACGGCAATGAAGGAATGGTGATGTAGTCTGAAGTCAGGGAGGCATGTGACTTGGAGTGGAACTTACAAAAAGTGGTGATTGACCCTGTACCTGGTAGAAGTCATGGGTTTATAAGGTGCTGTCTAAGGAGGCTTGGACAACTTCTGCAGTGCATTTTGTACATAGTACACACTGCGGCTACAGAGCATCCATGGTAGAGGAAGTGAATGATGAAGGTGCTGGATCAGCAACCACCAAGTGGGCTATTTTGTCCTGGATGATGTCAAGCTTCTTGAGTGTTGCAGCAGCTGTGCCCATCCAGGCCAGTAGACGATGGTCAAGTTTTGATGAGCCAGTTCCTCCTCTGTTTTCTGCACCTCTCTTGACTTCTATGTTTTCCCCCTTTTGCTTTCACTATCCAGTCACTCATTCAGCGAAGCATCTTGCAACGACCGTTTATTAACATTGCATTTTGGGAACATATTCAATAGGAACATAGGTAGGATTCCCCAGCACCATTTCTGAAAGGTTAGAAATTTCCTTTTCATCAAGTTAGGCTGGGATTGAATCTAATTCCAAAATATCAGGACCATTGTGCTTGCATTTATGTTAGTATTTTGATTTACCTTTGCCAGTCAAAGTTAGCAAATCAAAGGTTTCCACTGGTTATGTTGAGCCCAATCTTCAAACTATTCTTTGTATCCCTTCCCTGCTGCACCCACTCACCCTCTCCCAACTCCAATGTCCAGAAAAAGCAGAATACACGACCCTGGAGACAATTCCGTGTCTCTACGATCCTAATCCAATTCCTCAGGAGTACTCAGTTCAACCTGGGGAGGCCTAAGATCCATCATCCAGACATGATATACTTCCTGTTGCTTCCAGAAGCTGTGTGAGATAGGAACAATCTCCGAAATAATTGTGATGTATTCAGTCAGAAGTCACCCGACTAGGAGAAACGGAGGCATTCCCGAAGAAGGGCCGATGCTGGAAACGTCGATTCTCCTGACCCTCAGTTGCTGCCTGACCGGCTGTGCGTCTCCAGAAGTCACATGACACCAGGTTACAGTTCAATTGGTTCATTTGAAACCACAAGCTTTTGGAGCGCTGCCCCTTCATCAGGTCTTCCAAAAACTTGTGTGATTTCAAATAAACCTGCTGGGCTGTAACCTGATGTCATGTGACTTCTGACACTCTCCAGCTGCTGTAATGCTTTTACAGAAGGTTTTTTTTTCCCCCAGGATAGGGGAGTCCAAAACTAGACGTCATAAGGTTGGGTGAGAGAGGAAAGATTTAAAAGGGACCTAAGGGGCAACTTTTTCACACAGATGGTGGTGCGTGTATGGAATGAGGAAATTGTTAGTACAATTGCAACATTTCAAAGGTATCTGGATGGGTATAAGAATAGGAGGGGTTCAGATGGATGTGCTGGTAAGTGGGACTAGATTAATTTAGGGTTTCTGGTCAACATGGATGTATCGGACTGAAGGGTCTGTTTCTGTGCTGTACAACACTGACTCTAAAACTAATTGGTGCTGCCATGGTGAGGTATTTGGAAGACATTTGCCCACGTACGTAAACGCAGACAACTGCAATGATATGATCAGCATTGCTATGATGTCACTTCACTGCAAACAGCATATTGCATTACAAGCGTTTTGTAATGCAAATACAAAAATGACATTTCAAAGATTTAGGTAATTGCAGCAAAAACACCTGCTCACTGCAAATTGCCACTTATCCAACAGCAACTCTGCTTTGGATGGTTTCAGACCCAATTGCTCCTGAATTGCAATGTGTCTGTCCAGCCACAGGACTGAACAAGCAGGCAGGCAGAGCTCAGAGGAAATCTTCAAAGAGGAAGGAACCTGCGCAGGTTGAACTTAGGTTGGCTCCCATGAGATTGTTGCTTGTGTGCAGCAGTGCATGCGCATTTAGACACTATGCATTTAAGTGAATCACCAGTGTACTCCAAAGAAAGGGGGAATGTTGCTCACAGGAGTTTTAGAGATCATGTAGTGGGACTGGAGTGAGTCATGGAACCGAACCTATGAATTCCTATCGTGAAGAAAGAGGCCATTTGGCCCAGTTGGTCCACACTAACCCTCTGAAGAGTGCCTCACCCTATCCCTGTGTTTCCCATGGTCAAACCACCACATCCCTGGACGCAATGGGCAATTTAGCATGGTCGATCCACCCTAACCTGAGCGCCTTTGGTCTGTGGGAGGAAACCTGGAGGAAACCCAAGAAGACATGAGGAGAATGTGCAAACTCCACACGGACAGTTGCCCGAGGCTGGAATCGAACCTGCTTCCCTGGCGCTGTGAGGCAGCAGTGTGAACCACTGAGCTCAAGGTCAGGGGGTTGGGGTTGGGAGGCTGGTTGACTGAAGTTGGAGTGATTGAAGTGGCTGAAGGGAAGGAGGGTAGTTGAAGGGGAAAGGGTGGCTGAGGGGCGTGTTGGTGGTATCTGAAGCAGAGGGGTCACTGAAGACGAGGAAAGGTGACTGTCAAAGTTAATGATTGAAGTGTAGGGTGATTGAAGGAAAGGGAATCCCTGGAAACAGCAGAACGACACCATACAGTAGTCTCCTGGAGTTACGTAGTGCGAGCAGCTGAGTGGAAGTGCCTGGAGTCACTACCAGCCACTCCTACCATAAAGTCTAAAGACCCCTGTTGGAGGGTGCAGGCCACAGCCTCAGGGTGAAAGGATGATCCTTTCGAACTGAGATGAGGAGGAATTTCTTCAGCCAGAGGGATGGAGAATCTGTGAAACTCATTGCCATGGAGGGCTGTGAAGGCCAAGCCAGTGATTGCATTTAAGATGGAGGTAGCAAGGTTCTTGATTAGTAAGGGGATCGAGATCGCAGGGAGAAGGCAGGAAAACGAGAAGCATATCGAATGGCAGAGCGGACTTGATGGGCTGAATGGCCTAATTCTGCTGCTATATTTTCTGGTCTTGTGACCACACGGAGCCACTTCTTCCGTGTGGTAGATTTGCTGATCAAGATTGGGTTGTGGCAGAGTGAGGCTAATGGCAGAGGTTCAATTCCCACACCTGCTGAGATTATCGTGATGGATTCTCTTTCTCAATGCTACAAATACAAGTGATACAAATATCTCAGTAAAGAGCCAGCAATCATTTCCCTAACTTCCCACAGAGTTCTAGGATACACCGATCAGGTCCTAGAGATTTATCCACTTTTATGCGTTTCAAGACATCCAGCACTTCTTCCTCTGTAATATGGACATTTTTCAAGATGTCACTTTCTATTTCCCTACAGTCTCTCACTTCCATGTCCTTTTCCACAGTAAACTCTGATGCAAAATACTCGTTTAGTATCTGCCCCATCTCCTGCAGCTCCACATAAAGGCCACCTTGCTGATCTTTGAGGGGAAAGTGAGGACTGCAGATGCTGGAGATCAGAGCTGAAAAATGTGTTGCTGGAAAAGCGCAGCAGGTCAGGCAGTATCAAAGGAGCAGGAGAATCGACAGAAGGGCCTCCTGAAAAAGGGCTTATGCCCAAAACGGCGATTCTCCTGATCTTTGAGGGGCCCTATTCTCTCCCTAGTTACCCTTTTGTCTTTAATGTATTTATAAAAACCCTTTGGATTCTCCCTAACTCTATTTGCCAAAGCTATCTCATCCCCTCTCTCCCCTCACTGAGGCACGGTGACCCTCAGGTTAAACCACCACCAATTGTTTGTCTGTCTGGAATGAGACAGCAGCATTCTGATCTGGTAGACCGTGGCATCTTTGACCTTAGATTGTCTAAACAATCAGGTCAATCCCAGTCATCTGGTCTTGGCTCTACATTTGGTCCTGGAGGCCTGTTGATATCAGAAAGTAAGATAGAAACAAGGGCTGGGGGATGCCAATCAACTACAGAAGCCAGTTCCTGTTTTCAATTCGATCTTGGCCAATCTGAAATGTTACCTGGATTAAAATAAACAGTTGACCTGTTAATTACTGATCTAAATGTCCTTAATAGGGCTTAAGTCATGTCCTTAAGGTGGTCCAGTGGTACTGTCACTAGACTGTTCATCCACAGAAGCTGGCCCATGCTCTGGGGGACCCAGGTTCAAATCACCAACACAGCAGATGGTGTCAGGAATAACCATCAGCATCCCTTAGAAAAGGAAACTGCTACACCTTACCTGGTCTGGCCTGCATGTGACTCCAGACCCACAGCAATGTGGTTGATTCACAACTGCCCTCTGGTGGGCAATAAATGCAGGCCTAACCAACAACACCCTCAGCCTATGAATCAGTAAACAAAAACTTTGTGTAATTAGCACCCATGAAGAATTAAGCAGCTCTCCCCTTTTAGTTGACATAACTTGCTCAAAAATAAGGCCTCACGGTCACATACTGTAAAATTAGCATTTGCTCCATGTCTTATTTCCGTGATGTGAATGTGAAACATGCTTGAGTGTTTGTTTTCAACGTTTAGATTGCATGAGGAGTCGGATCTGAAAGACTGTGATTGTTTCTGGGATTGTACATGTCACACTTTTTGCTGGTGTGCTTATCACACTAGCCAAAGCTCAGTCATATGTCACAGCACACCTCCATCCAGCTCCCCCACACGTCAGCACGTCTTATGCTGGCTCATATTACTTCAGCTTACAAGGCACTACCTGCACATCAAAGCAGACTGTCATTAATTAACCTGCCAAATTAGCCAGATGTCATGACAAAACTCCATTCCAGCATCCACCCTGTTCATAGACCGACTTGCGATCAACAAGAAGATCATTGGTAACGGGACCCCACAGCTTTCATACCGAAGGTTTCAGCCTTTGGATTGCAGGCTCCCTTTCCCCTTTATACACTCCACAGCTCACACAGGCTACTGCTCACAGGCTCACTGCTGCTGGAGAGTTTAAAATAAATGTGAAAAGAGGCTCTGTGGAGCTGGCTCTTGCAATCATGCCATCATGGTGGCTCAGTGGTTAGCACTGCTGCCTCACAGTGCTTGGGACCTCAATTCAATTCCACCTTCGGGCTACAGTCTGTGTGGAGTTTCTCCCCGTGTCTGGGTGGGTTTCCTCTGGGTGCTCTGGTTTCCTCCCACAATCCGAAGACGTGCAGGTCAAGGTGAGTTGGCCATGGGAAATGCAACTCCCATGGCCAACTCACCCTGACCTGCACGTCTTCGGATTGTGGGAGGATAACAAAGAGGGATGGGATTGGGTGGGATGCTCTTTGAAGGGTTGGTGTGGACTCAAATGGCCTGCCCCACAGTGTAGGGGTTCTATGAAGCGTGATTGTAAAGTATGACAGTGTCATTCACTCATCAATTCCCCACTCACCATCCTGCATTGCCTCACTGTCCACAAACACTTTGATCTTAAAGTTCTCGTTCTCGTTGGCCCTGTTCTTTTCTGTCTTTGTGATGTCCACAGGCCGTAAAGTCGTCTGAGAACCCTGGAATAGTTCAGCTCATTGTATCTTCCACACACTCTTCATCCAACTCTTGTCTTGTGCTTTGTGTGATGTTGATCCCAAACTGTAGCATTCCCCTTTTCTCGCCAGTTCTCCGTCCTGCTTTGTACCTGTTTCAAGGAGATTTGAGTACCGGAGCAAGAAGTCTTACTGCTCTTGTACAGGGCCTTAGTGAGAGTATACCCAGAGTGTTACATGCAGTTTTGTTTTAAATTTAAGAAAAGATATACTCGCTTGAGAAAAAGTACTTTGAAGATTCACCAAATTGATTCCTGGTGAGGCCACTGTTGGAATATTGTGTGAAATTCTGGTCTCCTTCCTATCGGAAAGATGTTTGTGAAACTTGAAAAGGTTCAGAAAAAATTTACAAGGATGTTGCCAGGGTTGGAGGATTTGAGCTATCGGGAGAGGCCGAATAGACTAGGATTGTTTTCCCTGGAGTGTCGGAGGCTAAGGGGTGACCTTATAGAGGGGCATGGATAGGATAAATAGGCAAAGTCTTTTCCCTGGAGTCGGGAGTCCAGAATTAGAGGGCATAGGTTTTGGGTGAGAGGGGAAAGAAATAAAAGAGACCTAAGGGGCAACTTTTTCACTCAGAGGGTGATACGTGTGTGGAATGAGCTGCCAGAGGAAGTGGTGGAGGCTGGTACAATTACAACATTTAAAAGACATCTGGATGGGTATATGAATAGGAAGGGTTTAGAGGTTTATGGGCCAGGTGCGACTAGATTGAGTTGGGATAGCTGATTGGCATGGACAGGTTGGACCGAAGGGTCTGTTTTCATGCTGTTCATCTCTATAACTCTCTGAATGGCAGAACAGTGGCTCAGTGGTTAGCACTGCTCCTTCACAGCGCCAGGGACCTCGGTTCAATTCCAGCCTCAGGTGATTAGATTGGATTACTTACAGTGTGGAAACAGTCCCTTCAGCCCAACAAGCCCACACCGACCCGCCGAAGCGCAACCCACCCATACCCATTTCCCTACACCTAACACTATGGGCAATTTCACGTGGCCAGTTCACCTAACCTGCACGCTTTTGGACTATGGGAGGAAACCGGAGCATCCGTAGGAAACCCACGCAGACACGGGGAGAATGTACAAACTTAACACAAGCCGTCGCCTGAGGCGGGTATTGAACCCGTGTCTCCGGTGCTGTGAGGCAGCAGTGCTAACCACTGTGCCACCCTGCCACCCACCGTGACTGTGCAAGCTCCACAGAGACATTCTCCCCTTGTCTATGTGGGTTTCCTCCAAGTGCTCTGGTTTCCTCCCACAGTCCAAAGATGTGCTGCTTAGGGAAATGCAGGATTGTAGACGGGTGAGTCTGGGTGAGAGGCTCTTCGGACTACTGGTATGGACTTGTTGGGCTGAATGGTCTGTTTCCACACTGTAGGGATTCTGATTCTAGAATGCAGGAGGAACTCAGCAGGTCTGGCAGCACCTGTGAGGATTGGAAAACAGAGTTAATCTTTCAAGCCTGACATGACTCTCATTCAGAATTGAAGGAGCTGGAAAATGGGTGCATTTTATATTTTTTTTATCAAGGTGGAGATGGAACGAGGGGATCATTGGTGTAGACGGCCAGCGCAGACGACAAAGGGGTTGTTAATTAGGTGAAAGAGAAACAAAGGTGTAAAAGAGGTGGAAGTGAAGGGGTCAGACGGGTCAGTATGGCTCCTCCCAGATGGTCAGACGGGTCAGTATGGCTCCTCCCGGATGGTCAGACGGGTCAGTATGGCTCCTCCCAGATGAGGGTTAAACATGACTCAAGCAACAGGGGAAGGAATATAAGAAAAATGGAGAACAAAGGTCATGAGGTCAGGGTCTGAGCCAAGCATATGTCCTACCTGCCCGAATGACAACTTCTCTGGCACTGGAGGTAAATATTTTGCTCCCAGTTGTGGTGGTGTAAGAGATGGAAGGAGTATTTAAGTAGACTGAGAGATAATGTACTCAAATCCCACTGCCTCCGCCTCACTGCCAACTTCCTGAGACCTGAGGGTTTCATGTGGCCAAATAAGGATGAGCCAAGATCCTCAGCCCATCACTGCTGAGATAAACCTGGTGCCCAGGTGGGTCTGACTCCATACAGCATTCCTGAAAGCGGGAAGCTTGCCAGTTTGGAGACTGGGCCCTTGATCAAAGGGTTCCCAGTACCTGATTGAGGGACTGGAGATAAGGCTAGCGGAGACACACTGGGAGACATCCACTTGGCTTTGCTTTCAACCCCCTACTCTCCATGCTCATCCCCACCCCTCCCCCAATCTAAACCGCACCTTCTCCCTCCAAAAGCCTGGACATTGGTCCTGGGTTTTCCCACAAGTTCTGAGACTCCAGGAACGATGTACTTCCAGCAGCAGCCTGGTCCTCCTCTGCGAAAGGGGCAGCCAGGTCCTGTTTGGCTGACAGCTCCCAGGAAGCTGAATGTTTACCCTGGCGACCTCTGAGTTCACCTTCATCTGGTTACACACCCAGAAGCACTTCAGGTTGTTTTAATGGCTTGAGGGGGCAATGTAAACTCAAGTTATTATGACTGTTGTTCCTCATTTGGCTATACACATGGATAATTACAGGACCCCTGATGTTGGTTCAAATCCACCTGCCCATTTGGGCGGTATGGTGACTCAGTGGTTAGCACTGCCACCTCACAGTACCAGGGACCCGGGTTCGATTCCAGCCTCAGGTGGCTGCCTGTGTGGAGCTGACATATTCTCCCTGTGTCTGGGTGATCCAAAGGTGTGCAGGTTAGGTGAATTGGTCATGTTAAATTGCCCATTGTGTTCAGAGTTGTGTAGGTTAGGTGCGCTAGTCAGAAATAAATTTACGGTAAGGGAATGGGTCTGGGTGGGTTGCTCTTTGAAGGGCTAGTGTGAACCTGTTGGGCCGAATGGCCTGTTCCCACACTGTATGGATTCTAAGAAAATTACCATGATTCATTAAGGTGCCTGTTTTTGTTTCCCTGGGAATTTTATTCATTCTCGTCTATAATTTATTTTATTGAAACACAGTCATCAGTTGTACCCAAAGAAAGGTAAAGGTGCCATTGTCTTCCCTGACAAGTCATAGAGATGTACAGCATGGAAACAGACCCTTCGGTCCAACCCGTCCATGCCGATCAGATATCCCAATCTAATCTAGCCCCACCTGTCAGCACCCGGCCCATATTCCTCCAAACCCTTCCTATTCATAAACCCATCCAAATGCCTCTTAAATGTTGCAATTGTATCAGCCTCCACCACTTCCTCTGGCAGCTCATTCCATACACGTTCCACCCTCTGCATGAAAACGTTGCCCCTTAGATCTCTTTTATATCTTTCCCCTCTGACTCTAAACCAATAGCCTCTAGTTTTGGACTCCCCCACCCCAGGGAAAAGACTTTGCCTATTTACCCTATTCATGCCCCTCATAACTTTGTAAACCTCTGTAAGGTCACCCCTCAGCCTCCGATGCCCCAGCCTATTCAGCCTCTCCTTGTAGCTCAAATCCTCCAGCCCTGGCAACATCTTTGTAGATATTTTCTGAACCCTTTCAAGTTTCACAACATCTTTCTGATAGGAAGGTGACAAGAATTGCATGCAATATTCCAACAGTGGCCTAACCAATGTCCTGTACAGCCGCAACATGACCTCCCAACTTCTGTACTCAGTACTCTGACCGATAAAGGAAAGCATACCAAATGCCTTTTTCACTATCCTATCTACTTGCAAATCCATTTTCAAGGAACTATGAACCTGCACTCCAAGGTCCCTTTGTTTAACTCCCGAGGACCTTATTATTAAGTGTATAAGTCCTGCTAAGATTTGCTCTCCCAAAATGCAGCACCTCGCATCTGAATTAAACTCCATCTGCCACTTCTCAGCCCATTGGCCCATCTGATCAAGATCCTTTTGTAATATGAGGTAACATTCTTCGCTGTCCACTACATCTCCAATTTTAGTGTCATCTGCAAACATATTAACATTACCTCTTATGCTCACATAATCATTTATATAAATGATGAAAAGAAGTGGACCCAGTACTGACCCTTGTGGCACTTCACTGGTCACATGCCTCCAGTCTGAAAAACAACCCTCCACCACCACCCTCTGTCTTCTACCTTTTGAGCCAGTTCTGCATCCAAATGGCTAGTTCTCCCTATATTCCATGAGATCTAAGCTTGCTAATCAGTCTCCCATGGGAAACCTTGTCAAACGCCTTACTCAAATCCATATAGATCACATCTACTGCCCTGCCCCATCAATCCTCTTTGTTACTTCTTCAAAAAACTCAATCAAGTTTGTGAGACCTGATTTCCCACACACAAAGTCATGTTGACTATCCCTAATCAGTCCTTGCCTTTCCAAATACATGTACATGCTGTCTCTCAGGATTCCTTCCAACAACTTCCCCATCACTGAGGTCAGGCTCACCGGTCTTTAGTTCCCTGGCTTGTCCTTACCACCCTTCTTAAACAGTGGCACCACGTTAGCCAACCTCCAGTCTTCCGGCACCTCACCTGTGACTATTGATGATACAAATATCTCAGCAAGGGGCCCAGCAATCACTTCTCTAGCTTCCCACAGAGTTCTCGGGTACACCTGATCAAGTCCTAGGGATTTATCCACCTTCATGTGTTTCAAGACATCCAGCACTTCCTCCTCTGTAATCCTTCATGGTAACCTCAGGAACTGAGCCCACGCTGAGCTGACCAACTTCCAGACTCTAATAGTGAAGAGTAGAATGCAGTTAAACATTTCTTCTAATATTTAAGAGGGGGAGCGCAAAGGAATTTACGGTGGTGTGCAGAACCAACCAGTGTAAATAATGCTCTGTCATAATGACAACCTCCATCAGTCACAATTACTTCCAAATGAGAAAACCATGTTAATTCGGCATTATGGCTGAGGGTCATGCAGTGCCTTGTACTCTTACATATAGATCAGAAGATTCAAGTTCAAATCCCACATACCCCAAAGGTATCATATTGAGTCCAAGCTGTCTTTTTTACAAATTTAATTAAATTTACCTGACTCTTTAAACTGGATATGAATATGTGTAACAAAATATATCAATTTGGATCACTTCAGAACAGCACATACCTGACCTTTAAAGATATTAGTGGTTGCAATATCAAGATTCAGGATGAGTAAACCAGAGGCATAGACCAAAACTCTACAACTCTAAACGCAACCATGATAACTGTTGAATTTATTTTCTCTAAGCCTGTTCAGAGGTGTTATTACACAGCCAGGAGCAGGTGGACTTGAACCTGGACTCCTCATCCAGGGGTGGGAACACTACCACTGCACCACAGGAGGACCCCTAAGAAGGATTTTTTAAAACTTTTTTTTTCTAACCAACCTGCTCAGCGATGTTATTAAACACCTCCGAAGCAGGTGGGATTTGAACCCGGCTTCCTGGTCGAGGGGCAGGGATGCTACCACTGTGTCACAAGATGGCCAAGCTGTTGAATTTAAATTTTATTAAACAAATTTGGAATATATTAAGAATGATGACCACAATTGTTGCAGCGACCTACTTGCTTTACTGATGTATTTTAGGAGACCTCCCATCCTTCTTTGGTCTGGCCTACATGTGGCTCCAAGCCTAAAGAAATACAGTTGACTTTTAATTGCTCTCTTATATGGCCTAGTAATTCATGGAGTTGAACCAAAGCACAATTCTGTTCTATAGCAGAGTATAACCAGATGGAGCACACAGCATCGAATCAGACTCTCTGGATCCCATTATAGTCTCATGTTTATCAGACTGAATATGTGTGAGATAGAATGTCCTGCTGATTCCGATGTACCCTCCTTCCTCAATTAATCAATCAACAGTCCCTCCTGGTTGTCCATCACTTGAAAAGCAAAAGCACAGAGACAACTCTGGGGTTGTAACTTCCAAATCCACCGGAAGTGGCGGCACGGTGGCACAGTGGTTAGCACTGCTGCCTCACAATGCCTGAGACCCGGGTTCAGTTCCCGCCTCAGGCGACTGACTGTGTGGAGTTTGCATATTCTCCCCGTGTCTGCGTGGCTTTCCTCCGGGTGCTCCGGTTTCCTCCCACAGTCCAAAGATGTGCGGGTCAGGTGAATTGGCCATGCTAAATTGCCCGTAGTGTTAGGTAAAAAGGGGTAAATGTAGGGATATGGGTGGGTTATGCTTCGGCGGGTCGGTGTGGACTTGTTGGGCCGAAGGGCCTGTTTCCACACTGTAAATAATCTAAATAATCTAAAAAAAAAATTGGGGCTCACTAATATTAGAGTAACACTAAGGCTGCAAGCAGATTATCTCAAACTGTTGCTAGGCAATGAGTTGCTAAAGTGCAGAGTTTGGAATGGGGACTAAAAGCAATGGCTTTCAGCTTCCCAATAATTAGCTGGAAGAAATTTCTGCTTGTCCAGTGTTGGATGTCAGGAATTGCTGGAAAAGCTCAGCAGGTCTGGCAGCATCCAGGGAGAGAAATCAGAGTTAACGTTTCAGGTTGAATAAACCTTGCTCAGAGAAGCAAACTGATGATTGGACAGTAGAGGAGCGATGGTGGCTGATGGAGGGCAGGGAGGTCCTCAGTGGACATGTGAAAGCTAACATAGTCTCACTGGTTAATGAGAAATAGGAGGAGGCCACGGGTGGATCCATGGGGTCACCAGAGGTCAAGGAGTGGGAGCAGTGCAAAAAGCCAATGCAAGTGTTTCTCTGATGACGCTTAGATAGAAAAGAATCGAATCATGCAAGAGCAGTCCCACCCAGTTGGATGACAGTCAACAGGCATCAGAGATTAATTATATTGTCAATCATGTCAAAGGCTGTGAATAGGGCAATGAGGGAAGCATTATCCTTTGTGACTGCCACTTAGAATGTCATTTGTATCTTTGATAAGAGTCAGTCAATACTGTGGCAGGGCGTGAAACACACATCAGAGCCAAACACAACTATGAGGATAATTCTAACACCTAACACCACATTAAACAAGAATAATTGAATAATGCAGCATTCAGCTCTGCTCTCCCTGCAGCAGGAAAGGTGTTGTCAAACATGAAAACTTTCAGAAAAGATTTTCAAGGATGTTGCCAGGGTCAGAGGGTTTGAGCTACAGTAGAGCCCCTGTATCCGCAGATTCGGTTTCCGCGGTTTCAGTTATTAGATTACTTACAGTGTGGAAACAGGCCCTTCGGCCCAACAAGTCCACACCGACCCGCCGAAGCGCAACCCACCCATATCCCTACATTTACCCCTTACCTAACACTACGGGCAATTTAGCATGGCCAATTCACCTGACCCGCACATCTTTGGACTGTGGGAGGAAACCGGATCACCCGGAGGAAACCCACGCAGACACGGGGAGAACGTGCAAACTCCACACAGTCAGTCGCCTGAGTCGGGAATTGAACCCGGGTCTCAGGCGCTGTGAGGCAGCAGTGCTAACCACTGTGCCACCGTGCCGCCCACCGTGGTCTACTGGGCCCAAAAATATTACACGGAACATTCCAGAAGTAATTCCATGGGCGGCTGGAGAGGTGGGTTTCCCCGTTAAATGACAGGGTTCGCTACTATCCGCAGTTTCAGGCTTCCGCAGTAGGTCTTGGATATGGAGGGGGGGAGGTCACCTCGAAAGGGAGAGGCTGAATAGGCTGGGGCTGTTTTCCCTGGAGCAACATAGGATGAGGGGTGACCTTATAGAGACTAATAAAACCATGAGGGGCATGGATAGGATAAAGAGTCAAGATCGTTTCCCAGGGTAAGGGAGTCCAAAACTAGAGGGCAGAGGTTTAAGGTGAGAGAGAAAAGATTTAAAAGGGACCTAAGGGGCAACTTTTTCACACAGAGGGTGGTACGTGTATGGAATGAGCTGCCAGTGGAAGTGGTGGAGGCTGGTACAATTACAGCATTTAGAAGGTATTTGGATGGGTATATGAATAGGAAGGGTTTAGAGGGATATGGGCCAAATGCTGGGAAACAGGACTGGATTAATTTAGCCTATCTGGTCAGCATGGACGAGCTGGGCTGAATGGTCTGTTTCTGTGCTTTACATCTCTATGACTTTATGACTCTATGACACTCCAGTGTCACCTCCAGACAGTACAGGTAGCAGTGACTAATGACACAAGGAATGAGATTCGTCAATCTTCCTTGAGGTTCCCAAGATAAGAGTTGCAACTTTTTGCTTTCTTGATTGACTTGTGTAAATGTTTCATGTTCTTGCCAACAAAGAATGTGGAACAAAGAGTTTAACTTTGTTTTCCAAAACTTGCACATAATCAGAGATGAACAATTCCAGAGCAAATTTTGAAATTAAATGAAGAAACAAAAAAAAAATTGCCATTCTCTTTAAATGTGAGAACTACTAGATTTGAAGAACATGAGAACGGCAATATAAAGAAACTTTTAAAAAGCACAGTGATACTCCCTTACATTATACTTTGAACAAAGGGTTTTACTTAATCAATGTTATGGCTGTCATTTTTAGTTATTCAAGTTGCCTTGTGTTGGATCTCCAGGAAGGATATTTTAGTTTTCTGGAAATAAAAATGTCCAGGATTCTGTCAGGTTGGTGGGGGAGGGGCTCTCCAACAAGTTACAGATTGAGTGGGGAGTCCCTGTCATTTCCAGTCGGGAGGTCTGACAGAATGTCAGGCACATAAGTGGCCACCTCAGAGAACTCTAGGAGTGGAGGACCTGCTCGCCGACAGTGTCCAGCCAATCAGAGTGCAACAGCACCTCGCTGCCACCCAGTGCCAGCAGGAGCGATGGCAGATGCCAGCAACCCAACGAGGAGAGCCTCAGGGTGCCACACTCTGGGGGAATCCTATACTCAACTCCACCCCCTGGAGGCTGTTGGAAAGCCTGACCGAATTTGTTGGGTGGCTTTTGACAGGCACAGGAAAACCACAAGGAATGCATTTAATCCCTAAATAGTGTGCAGCATTATACAGCCAGATTTGGTTTAGATTAGGAGACTGCTAGGAAAAGGGAAAAGTATGAGGAAGGACAGCACAGCTGAGTTGCCGTGGTCTATCTGTGCTGGCAAGCAAATTTCCTTCCCTCAAGAATAATAGAGTCATTAGGACATACATGCCTTCTTCTCCTCTATTTGAAATATTTATCAAAGTACTAAATGCTCACAGCACCAGGGTCCCAGCTACTATTCCAGCCTTGGGTATGGAGTTTGCACATTCTCCCCTGTGTCTGTGTGGGTTTCCTCTGGGTGCTCTGGTTTCCTCCCACTGTCCAAAGATGTGCAGGTCAGGTGAATTGGCCATGCTAAATTGCCCATAGGTTAGGTGTGTTAGTCAGAGGGTAATAGGTCTGGGTGGGTTACTCTTTGGAGGGTCGGTGTGGACTTGTTGAGCCAAAGGGAAATTCCACACTGTAGGGAATCTAATCATCTAAAAAAGTAATAAACGCAGTGTCATGTCCTCTAGTCACCATGGTACACAGATTTACAGTAACATGCTGAACGATTAGAGGTGGGATGTAGGTTTGTTTCTTTAAATCGCAGGTCATTCTGATTTTGGATGCACTGGATGAAGCAGATTAAAATGTAACTTTTGAGAAGGATTTGGACAAATTCCTGCCATTGAAAAGTTTACCGAACCTTTTGGAAAGAACGCGGGACAAAGTGGATGGCTTGTTGGAAATGGTCAGCAAAGCATGATGAGTAGAAAAGCCACAGCCTGTGCTACCTGGCATGGAACTTCAACCGTTGACCTTTGAACTCAAAGTTTGTAGGTTCCTGAGGGCGTCTTCTGGCTTGCCTCCTCCATGCTCTGTCGAAGGAATGCAACTCTAATTGCCAGAGACGCCATTTCTGGGGTGAAATATTAAACCAAGGCCCTCTTCATCCAGTTCGGGGGACTACTGAAGATCTCCGAGCACTATCTAAAGAGAAGCAGAGAATTCAGCCAATTTCCTGGCCAACATTCAATTCTTCATCCAACCATGTCATTCCTCTCACTGATGTTTGACAGTCTTTGATCTGGAGAAAGTGAGGACTGCAGATGCTGGAGATCAGAGTCGAAAAGTGTGGGGCTGGATCAGGCAGCATCCAAGGAGTAGGAGTATCAACATTTCAGGCATAAGCCCTTCATCAGGAAATGTCTTTGATCTGGGCCAACCAGTTGCCACATTGATGTCCAAGACAATAGTGTCTCTACTACAAAAGTAATATATTGAGTCAGGAGTGGTAACCTTTAATGATGTTGTTGCTTCCATCCTCATTTCTGAGGGTTGGACTTCCATCGGTCCACGGTGATAATGTACTACCATGCTTTGTCCCTCCCTTCTATGGGATGGTTGACCAGAAGATTCTCTTACTTATACTGATTTTGTCTGAATTGACAACTTTCTTGGTCATTGCTTGAAAAGAAAGCTCTGACATAGGAATCAAATACGGAACTTTTAGTCATGAGGTAGGAATGCTACAACTTATCCACGAGACTGTTTTTACTTTTGCACTAAATATGGCAAATGTTTCCTGACTTTCTTTGGCAATTTGACCTCTCCCAAGTATTTGGAAGGTGAGTCTGTGAGACTTCCCATCATTAATACTGTCAGCTAAATGAGGAACTACAATCACAGGTCGCAAATTAGAACTTCCTAAATCGGGCTAAATGTTCAGTAAAAAACAAAAGAACTGCAGATGCTGGAAATCAGACACAAAATCAGAAATGGCTAGAAAAGCTCAGCAGGTCTGGCAGCATCTGTGGAGAGAAATCAGAGTTAACATTCTGAGTCCAGTATCCCTTCTTCAAAACAGTTCAGAAGAAGGGTCACTGAACCCGAAACATTAACTCTGATTTCTCTCCACAGATGCCACCAGACCTGCTGAGCTTTTCCAGTAACTTCAGTTTTTATTTCTAGCCTATATGGCGAATTGCACCTGCAAGCTGATATAACAACAGACGATTCTGCAAGTACTCAATATGTCAGGTAACACTGTATGGAGAGATAACAGGAGTTGGCAGTTTAGACCAATTAAAGAGGAATATTTTAAAATGTTGATGTTTTAAATTTAACCACAGAGTTAACCTGGGAGTGGGAAGGCGTGTTGAGGAAGGGAGAGTTCACTGCACAGATTCGGATTGCACTTTAGCAGTTTACGATGGAAATCTTGGGGCATTGTGGGGGGGCATTTTTGTTCCTGAGACAGAAGTTCAGGATACACTAGAGGACTCAATGACCGATGAAGGTGCGCAGCCTGGCACATCCCTCCAACACATGGCAGCGACAGGTGGGAAGGACAAGAGAGAATCCCAGGCAGCCACATGATGGAAAGGAAGTTGGGGTCTCTACTATCACAACCACAGCTCTGAACAACATGCATAAGAAGGTGCAGTGTTGCCTCAATAACTTGAACTCCTCAGTCGAGCTATAACATACTATCACAGTCTCTTAAAATTACAGAGATATGACACTCTGTTTCTCTCTCCACAGTTGCTGCCAGATCTGCTGAGTTTCACCAGCATCTCTGTTTATGTTTCAGATCTCCAGCGTCCACAGTTCTTTGTTTTATCTAAATTACCATTCCACACAGCATGACATCTCTCCTCTGTCGCAAACAGAAGTTGACATGTTTCTGGTCCACACAGCACAGTCTGCAGTTTTAAAGGAAATGCTGTTTTCTCTGTCCTTTCACTGTTTTGCTATTGCATCAAGTGTTCACTGATATTCCTTGCTGTGGAAAGTACAGCACAGAAATGGACCATTCAGCCCATCCAGTCCATGTTGGCTTTTATGCTCCACACCATCTTCCTGCCTTCAAGTCAGGAGTGTGATGGAATACTCCCCACTTGCCTGGATGAGTGCAGCTCCAACAATAAAGAAGCTTTATACTATCCTGGACAGAGCAACCCATTTGACTGGCAACACATCCACAAACATTCACTCCTTCCAATACCAACGCTCAGAAGTGGCAGTGTGTACCATCTCCAAGATGCACTGCAGAAATTTCATAGAATCCCTGCAGTGTGGAAACAGGCCATTTGGTCCAACATGTTCACACCTACCCTCTGAAGAGTAACCCACCCAGACCCATTCCCCTACCCTATTGCTCTACATTTACCCCTGACTAATGCGCCTAACCTGCACAACCCTGAACACTATGGGCAATGTAGCATGGCAAATTCAGCTAACCTGTACATCTTTGGATTGTAGGACGAAACTGGAGCCCCCAGAGGAAACCCTCGCAGATACAGGGAAAATGTGCAAACCCCACAAACAGAGAGTCACCTGAGGTAGGAATTAAACCCAGGTCCCTGGCGCTGTGAGGCAGCAGTGCTAACCACTGAGTTACCATGCCATCCTCGGACAGTACCTTCCAAACCCACAATCACTGCTGCCTAGAAGGACAGTAGGACCTGCAAATTCCCCTCCAAGCCATTCACTATCCTGACTTGGAACTATTCCCGCTCATTCAATGTTGCTGGGTTAAAATCCAAAGGAATTCCTTCCTAACAGCATTGTGGAAATACCTACATCAAATAGACTGCAGCAAATCAAGAAGGGAGCTCCCAACCACCTTCCCCAAAGGTGTAGCCAGTGAAACCCACCTCACCTGAATGAATTTTTAAAAAGTCATCCAAACCATCAGCCTGACATACTATTTCTAAAAGTACTTTCACAGAAGTAGTCATGATTTGGAGGTGCTGGTGTTGGACTGGGGTGGACAAAGTTCAAAAGTTCAACACCAGGTTATAGTCCAACAGGTTTATTTGGAAGTACCAGCCTTCAAGGTGCTGCCTGTTCATCAGCGGTGAAGAGGCACTGCTCCAAAAGCTAGTGCTTTGAAATAAACCTGTTAGACTATAACCTGTTGTTGTGTGATGTTTAACTTCACAGATGTCGACGGACTATCATTGGTTGTCCATCATTAATTGCCCTTGAGACAGAGGTGGGCAGCTGCTCTCTTCGACCACTGCAGTTCCAATGCCTTTTCTCCCCTGCCATTCCTTTCTGGATTCTCTTAAATGCATCTGCGCAGTTTACCTCAAACATTCCCAAGTTTCACATTCTAACTGCTGTCTGTTCAAAGAAGTTTCCACCGAACTTGCTGTTGGATTTCTTAGTGCACTTCTCATAGTTTTGGGCCCTGATGTTGCAGCTACCAAAACTAGCAGCTTTGTTCCAGTTCTACATTGTTTTCTGTCACTTTGTCCCTCAGTAAGAAAGTCACATTGGTTTGATTTAGCAATGTGAACGAAGAAATTTCAAAGGAGAAAAGGCTTTGTTTCCTCCCCAGTCTCTGCTTTTCAATCCCAGCTGTATGTAGACAAGTACAAGATGTTACTTTCCATTAACAGCCTCAGGATATTAAATAAAGAAGAAATATGGCCTGAGCAGTTATTGCAACAGAAGCCATTTAATGCCAAGTAACTTCCTGAACTCTGAAGTAGATCATGATTATAAATTATGATGATGTTGTTTAAGTATCTAAAAGGGTACTGTCACAATAAAAAGTTGACAGAAAACACACTGGTGTGCAAAACAGCGAAGAGCCTGTGTTTTTTCCCCTGGTACGCAGATGCCACCTGCAAGTAATACAAAGGCGCGTGTTGATGCAAACTGCATCTTTGCAAATAAAATTATGGAATTGCACAGCCCAGCCCATCATATCTGTAATATCTTACCGAATCAGCAACTCTCCTTATACCGTTTCCCTCCCTTCCACCTGAAACACTGGTGCCTTAGTATTAGAGTGGGAGGAAAACATTTGCAAAGTAATTCATCGTGAGGATAACATTTCTTTTAAAAACTAACAGCATCATTGCAGTTTTCCAGCCTAGCATTGCCATACTTTACAAGCACACTAGCTTTCGGAACGACGCTCCTTCATCTGGTGATTGTGGAGGGCTCCTGATGAAGGAGCGTTGCACCGAAAGCTAGTGTGCTTCCAATTAAACCTGTTGGACTATAACCTGATATTGTGTGATTTTTAACTTTATACACTCCAATCCAACACCGGCATTTCCAAATCATACTTTACAAGGGTTTTGTTAGGGATTATCTGCAGTGGAGTTATTTAGTTAATGTACCACAATCCTTTTGACTACAATTTAGGGGGGAAGAATTCAGATTTAATTTGATTTGTTACAGTAACGTGTACCAAGGTACAGTGAAAAATGCTGTCTTCCATGTTTAACAGGCAGATAATTTTATAAAAGTTCATCAGCATAACAGAATAGAGTGTAGGATGCAGTGTTATAGCTCTAGACGGTGCAGAGAGAGGGATCAACATTAGCATTAAAGAGGTTCATTCCAGAGTCTGCTAAGTTTTTTTGTGAACCTCCTGTGCAGTGTAACCTTGTATGACTTGCTCTCTCTAAGCACCCTATGATATGTATGTTCTTGTTTGCTATGATCTTCACAAAGCTTTTCACTGTGACTACAATAAATCAAATCAAATCAAATCTTCATTCAGAGCCTATATCAACCCCCAGCTTGCAGCTTTTAATTCATTTTGACGGATACTCATGATTTCAGAGTGCCTCCTGTTGTGTTATGCCTCATGATCAGTGTGTTAATGTACCTTAAAGAGACATGCTCAAGTGATTAGTTTAGCATGTGACCTGAAGGTGTAAAACCTCATACTTCATCTTACCCCTGGATCATGACACACCACCGAAATCATGATCCTCTGTTGTAAGTCAATGGCTTAATTAATGCACAAACATTTACATTGAGGAAGGTAATACTCGTACATAATACTTAATTGTAACAAACGTCTATTGGATTCTTTAATGCCATGATATCCGAGACCAAGTTGCTAACTTTACAGGACTAACAAAAAGTTGCCAGTTTTTAACATAAACACTGCTGCAACCTGCAAACCCATGCCATGGTAGCGACAGGGGCATCAATAAAAGACTCCAGTATCTTGGTGGTAGGCATTTGGAACATTACTTGAAGACCAACTGTTTTGGACAATAGTGAATTTCAACAAAGTGAGAGTTCCTCAGATGTAAGCAGTATTTGTTCACGTTTGATTCTCTCAAGCAGTTTTTTTTGCAGCAAAATCATGCTTACTGTAAAACTACAACCATTGGAAAGTCATAATTCACAAATGGTTACATGTAAAAAGGAGGTTGTCTTTTGCAAGAAAAAGGAAGCTTATTGCTCTTGGTTCAAAACCCTGACATCTCTACAATGCCCTGATGTTAAAACTCTCACCCTTTATTCAAGTACCATTGTGGCTTCACACCCTATCTATCGTCACAGCCTCCTCCAGCTGCACAATATCTACACTGCTCTAATCCTCACTATTCAGCATCCCCTCTTGTAATAACTTCACCTTGTGCTGAGACCCTTGAGCTCTGGCACCCCCTTTTGAAGCTTCTTTAAGACCTCATCACTCCGTTGTTCATGGAGGAAGTGAGGACTGCAGATGCTGAAGTGTCAGAGTCAAAATGTGTGGCACTGGAAAAGCACAGCAGGTCAGGCAGCATCCGAGGTGCAACAGAGCCAATGTTTCGGGCATAAGCCCTTCATCAGTCTAACCACCCCCTATCCTTTCTATCTACAGGTAAGTGGGAAAACTGCAAATAATTCCAGCAAAATACCCATTGATTCCCTATGATTAGCAAAGTTCAAGTCAGGATAGTTGGCATTACGTTTCATAATGAGGATGAACCGACAATCTTCCTTTCCCTCCTCTCAAATCTCACCTGCCTATTCTAAAGGAAGACTTGCAATTACTTAGCACCCATCACATCCTCAGGGTGTTTCAAAGTGTTTCACAACAAATTGCATTCTCTTCTCGCTGCCAACTTACTCTGCCCACACTTCTGGGGATAATTTGGCCGATCAATTTTGACGTTTTGGTTTGTAACATTTAAACGCCAACTGGATCGTTTGAATATCGCCTTTTTTTTCCCCCTCAATTTCCTGAACCTTTCCTCACAACCGATTTGCAAAATCATAATCCCGCCCACTGTTAAGACCAATTCCTTTTTATATAGCTCCCTGCTGTCATTATTCTCTTTGAAATTAATGCCTGCTCTCTGTTCTGCTTTTCTATATGCTGTTCTGCTCTCCAATATTTCCACAGCGTCCGAAAATATTAACCAATGATTTCATGTTCCATTCTCTTTGGAGTCATAGGACATATCTGAATGGCTCCAAGAACTTTGCAAATATTTAATTCCGTGTCTTCTTTTATAACACAAGACCCTTTGACAGCGGAATGTGGAACTTGCTACCACATGGAGTAGTTAGGAGGAATAACATAGAGGCCTTTAAGGGGAAGCTCAGTAAAGTACTTTAGGGAGAATGGAATGGAAGGAAATACAGAAAGGTTCAGAAGGAGTACCATAAAAAAGAGGCTCATTTGGAAGTTATCTGCCAGCACAGGCTTTGGGCTGAATGGTCTGTTTCTATGCTGTAAATTCTACTTAAGTACTTTTGAAATGCAATTATTTTAAGCTAACTAAGTGTGGCAAGAAACATTACCCACCACGAAGGCACCTAAATCAGCTAAATGACCAGATAGTCTATTTCTCAATGACCTCCTAAAGAACAGTAGTGACTCCATATCCAACACAAATTTAGCACAGTAATTCCAAAGTGCATTGGTTTCTGATAAAAATACTTCCTGGGAACATACCTATCGCATTCCTGTATAGTTTTTTTGTATTATTCACCTATTGAACTTCCATAAATAATTTTAATAATCTTATTTATTAGTAAATGTCTAATGAAGTAGAAAAGTAAGGGGTAATCCAATAGTAGATCCTAAGGTAATTAAACGGTATGAAAGGATGAATAGAAAGAAACTATTCCAATTGGTGGTAAGTCTAGAACAAGGGCCTTAAACTAGAGCCCTTAAAATTGCATTTTTCACAGAACTGGCATGGGACACTGGGCCCCTTCACCCCACAAGCTCTGTTGAGGTTAGATGGTCAAGTAACAATTTCAAAACTGAGATTGATAGATGAGTTTCAGAAACGGATATTACGCATTACGGAGCCGAGACAGACAGACAGAGTTAAACTACAGATCATCTACCACCTAATCAGGTCTAATCAATCTAAATAATCTGAAGGAACTGAAAGGCCAACTCCTGTCCTTGTATGCAACATTTCATTTCAAAAGTATCAATCGCATTCCCTTTAACTCCTTCTTGTTTCAAAATAAATGGCCCAAACACTTAAAACTATTACTCAGAAAGCAGAGCCTTTAGACTGCAGCAACGCCTCAGTTTAACTTTCTCAGAAGGCTAAATACCATTCACTGAACCGGACCAAAATACTTTACTGATAGAGCCTCTAGTTTGTTTATTGCAGTACTTTTGGTCTAAGGGGTCATGTAGCTCAGTGTTCTCAGACAGATTGCTCAAATGAATATAACCAGAGAGCATAGGTTCAATCTCTCGCTGACTGAAATGGTTCCTGAGACCTTCCCTCCTTCCTGTTTTGCCATAGTGGGGGTGTAACATGCACCATGATTGGCAACACTTGGTACACTGCAACGAAGGGTGAAAGCAGTCTGTGTCAGTCTGCCACTGCCAAGCTATCCAGATGTCTTGAATCTGTCTTGCCTCTACAAAAATGTGAGGGACAGCAGTATATGCCCTTTGACCCCTTCAACCAAATCTCTTTATGTAGCTTTAGCTGTAAAAAGTATAACCTTGGAAATCACTTCTCGCTTGCATTCAAACATGATGAGTCTACCAACGCACTGTTGGTTTGTACATGCTTTATGAGTTCATCATATTATATCTTATCATGATCCACTTGGGAAAGTACATGCTGACACTTGAGCATCATTACTCCTGGGGTCTGCGCAGAAGTAGAAAACATTGACCAGGTTTTGTTCAGTGACAGGATGAGAGTAGAAAGCCTCCTCAAAGGATGTTGTCAATGCCACAAGAATATCATTTGTTGCCCAAGAGTAATTGCCCTGGAGAAAGTGGTTGCCTTTCTTGACCCACTGCAGTCCATCTGGTATGGGGGCAATTGCAGTGCTGTTAGGGAGGGAGCTCCAAGATTTTGACCCAATGACACTGAAGAAACGATGATATATTCCCAAGTCAGGACAGTGAGTGGCTCAGAGGGGGATTTGCTGGTGATGTTCCAATTGTCCTTCCACATAGCAGCGGTTCTAAGCTTGGACAGTACTGTTGAAGGAAACTTGGTGGGTTTCTGGATTGCAGCTTATAGGTGGTTCAGACTGTAAGCCACTGTGTGCTAGTGCTAAAGGGAGTAAACTGGGAATTCAGATGATGAGGTGCCAATTAAATGGGATACTTTGTCCTGTCCTTTTTATCATTTTAGGGAAACAGCATTGGCATTTGTTGCCCATCCCCAAATTAATTGATTGGCTGAGTCAATTCAGAGAGCTTTTGACCTGATTGGCTTACTGAGCCCTTTGAAAGGCAGTGATGAGTCAATCACATTGCAGTTGCTCTGAGCTCACATGTAAGTCCAGCCCAGCAGATAATGAACCTGATTTTTTTCCATTGATCATGAGAACTAACCTCTAAGTATTGCACTCATAAGCCAATTAGTTCTTTCCATCTTGTTTCTCAATCTGCACTATTGTCCAGAAGTCATAGGACCTACTGAGCAATCTCAATCAGTCTGAGGATTCTGGGTAGAGCATTTAGGATGGAGATGAGGAGACATTCTTAACCCAGAGAGTGGTGAGCCTGTGGAATTCATTACCACAGGAAGTAGTTGATGCCAAAGCACTGGATATATTCAAGAGGTATACTGTGGGCGGCACGGTGGCACAGTGGTTAGCACTGCTGCCTCACAGCGCCAGAGACCCGGGTTCAGTTCCCGACTCAGGCGACTGACTGTGTGGAGTTTGCACGTTCCTCCGGGTGCTCCGGTTTCCTCCCACAGTCCAAAGATGTGCGGGTCAGGTGAATTGGCCATGCTAAATTGCCTGTTGTGTTAGGTAAGGGGTAAATATAGGGGCATGGGTGGGTTGCGCTTCAGCAGGTCGGTGTGAACTTGTTGGACCGAAGGGCCTGTTTCCACACTGTATGGGGAGAAATCAGGATTAGGCTATTGAGTTGGGTGATCAGCCATGATAGTGATAAATGACAGATCAGGAATCAAACAGATCAGGAATCAAAGGGCCGAACGGCCTCCTCCTGCTCCTATCTTCTATGTATGTTTCAATGTTTCTAACTGGCAATCGGCAATCCCAATTCTAGCAACAGATAGGAATGCTGGGGTAGTGTGTTCGAGATGTCAAAAGAGCAGTGAGTCAAGCCACAAGTTTACTGGGCTGGTTACTGAAAGGAATTGAAGACACTGGGTGGGTCAGGCGGCCTCTGTGGTGAAAGGGTGACAAGGATAACCCTGAAACATTAACCCGAATCTCCACAGATGTGACCTCAAGTGTGGTGCAGCTTCCAAAGTTTTCTGACATGGTTTCGGATTTCCAGCACCCACAGCATCTTGCTATTTGTAGGATGTTTACCAGTGTTTAGGGGATCACATTCTACGATTCCATCAGTTTTTCCATGAAAACAGTACATTGGTGGTTTTGACCACGGGTGAATAGTTAAGGATACGGAATCGAAGTTGACAGATATCTCCACTAGTTTTCCACAGAGCCCCAACATGTGCCCCTTTATGTCATAAATCTGAGCATATGTTTCTACAAATAGTCTGTCATAAGTATCCTTTCACTGCAGCTTGGCAAATTAATAAGAGCTATTTCCCTAAAAAAAAAGTTATTAGCTTTAGTTATGCAATGTTCTAATTAATAATAACCCTGTTTATTCTTTCATTTGCACAATGTTCTAATTAAGTATCATCTTTTTCCTTGTTTAACACAGTGCTTTAATTAATTATATGCCTCCTAAATAAAAATAACATAACAAACATCTCCTAAAAGTCTTCATTCTTGCTGATATTTTATGCAACAGAGGCTGAGTATATAAGAATTGGACTTCTTTGAATGTGAGATTCATGTGAAAGTGCATTGCTAGAACTTGGTAAATGCCTGAGCTGGAGCTAGATTCCACCCTGTTACAGGATTGGGGTTGGAGGTCAGAGTTCAGGGCTGGAGCATAGACTTAGGACTGGGCTAAGGATTCAGGGTCAGGACCAGTTAAGGGTTTGAAAGGGCTGCGTTTAATGTTATGTCTCACTGTTACTGTGTCATTATGGCTTTAAGAGATGTGCTCAAGATATCATCACTGAATTGTGGCCGTGACTTGAGCAGATAAATGTCTCAGACTCCATCTTAACTTGAAGCATGACATGCTGATGGAAGCATGCTGCTCCTATAACTGAATAGCATGATGTTAGCCCAGATATAGATACCTAAATATGAACCTAACCCTAACCTTAACAGTATGAATGTCATACTTGTATATATCAGTGAGTTGTAATAAATGTCTGTTGGCTCTTTCAATACCATGTTGCCCACGTCTTAGAATCCTATATTAAAAAGGTTAGTATAGGTATTGCCACATTGTAAAGATACCTTGTTGGGGGCAAAATGTACATCACAGAATTCATGACAGGATGCCAGATGGAAAAGGTGGAAGCATAAGGTTTGGGATTAGAGGCCAGTTTGAAGATTGGGTTCCAATGGGTTGATTAGAGGTTGGAGTGGTGCATCTGCGCGAAGCACGGTCTAGAGGGATACATTTTCTTTAAACGTGGGCTCGAAATTTTGGGAAGCAATTTTTTTTTTCTCGAAAAGTCACCTTGTAGGCCACAGGTGATCTGAGGATCATTATTTTTAGTAGAAGTGTAATTGGTCAGGCAATTTCCAAAAGGGCTGTCCAGGAAGCCACTCTGCCCCTCAATGCGGGCCACTCCATTTGGTAAATGATGCAGTTCCAGCCAGGACTTCTTGTTTATTATGTTGGGGGTCTCAATATCCAACCAGTTCACACTTACAAAATCCAAAACAAAATATGATGCAAGTCTGTGAAGTGTAAAGGTTAGCGGCACTAAATTCTGCCCTGACTCCTAAGTAACTATACATCTGATTTCCAGCCTGACTTCCCCACTATACCTTCAATTCACTACTGACCTGCTTAATGCTTCACCCCTTCCAATACCAACTCCAGCCCAACTATACCTCATCTGACCTCTCTTGTTCTGACTCTCTCTCTTGACACCTTACCCCCTCAACATCTCCCCTCTAACACCAGAGCTCTCCAACTCACTCCTGCCTCCAATGACTCAATCTTTGTCCCAATGCCCCAACCCACACTGATGCTCCCCACCAACTGATATGCCAACCTATCCTGAACCCACTCCTGCCCAACTCCCTCATCCATCTAGCATCATGCACTCTTTCCAGCCACGTTGTTTTGTTGCCAGTTTCAAGGTTGTTCAGTCGTTGATATCTGGATGGCTTCACTTGCCTGATAATCCTCTGTTCTATTGTTGACGAAAATCTGCAGCCTCGTGTGAATATGTTTCAGTGCCTAACCACCACAGGAACTAACTAAACAATAAGAACAACAAAAGAAGAGATCTATCAAGCCAGATTTTAGTTTGGTATCCAGCTTGTCCAGGACTACCATCAGCTCGGAACATTACAAAGACACAACAGGCAGTTTTCTCTTAAAACAAGCATTATCACCAGCACTTCCCCCTTATTGACTTAGTTATGAAACTGACTCAAATATTCAGGCACATTGAAGGTATATTTTTAATCCCCAAAAGACATAAATAGTGATCGTCTCCATTTGTCAGGAGTATCTTACTCATAAATGACTTCTGCGATTTAATTCATAAGCACTGAGCCTGTGGTTTGGCACATGACCAGTACGGGAGCTGTTCTGAATAAGTGACAGATGAAACTATCGGCAGTAATATTCATTATGAACAAGACATGTACGTGGTTAATACCAGGTTCTTTAAAAAGAATTACAAGTTATTTATATAATAATCAATGAAGGCCTTTTTATATGATATTGCTCATACCAATAAATGTCTTTTTTTCTTGGCTCAGAATTGATGGTGAGTGTGTCATTGTCCAATAGGTGCTTGGGCCGGTGATTTACCAGACTTTATGGCTCATCTGAAGACTGAGCGAGCCCAGTTCATGTGATGCTTTCCTCTCTGGCTTGCCACCAACAGATGCTGGTTTGCAGTCAGGTGGGAAGAAACCTCTGTCAGTGGGAAGCGAAGAGTTATTCTGGGTCTCCACATCTGCGGGCACATGCTGACTGTCCAAGGTGTCCAGGGAGAGCCTTGAGAAGTTCCAGTGTCCTATTTTCGAGGCTACTGAGCAACCTGGGCACCCGACATAATGTCGGAAACGTCTGGTGGGTGGAGGAGATGACACTCTGTGGAGACCGTCGAATTTTCCAACTATTAATAAATAGAGAATCAAGAGGGTTCTTTAAGGAAGGATTTCCCTACACACACACACACACACACACACACACACACACACACACACACACACACACAGACATACACAGACACACACACCACACAGATACACACACATAGACATGCGAGCACACACACTCTCACACACATAGACAGACAGACATGCACACACAGATACACACACTCACACAGACAGACATGCACACACAAACACACATGCACACGCACACACACTCACACAGACACACATAGACACGCAAACACACTGACAAACACACAGGCACATATACAAACACACACCCAACACACACTCACACACAGACACACACAAAGACACAAAAACACTCGCAGACACACACACACACACTCCTCCTCTCTGCACCCAGTCCTTCCCAAAGCTTCCTATATTTGTCACAACCGAACGATCCATACGGCCCCATGATCAGAAACTGGAAACTCCACATTAAACGTGACACATTCAATAAATACAGCCAGTGAAGGCGTGCCAACTCTCTGAAAAGGGTTTTTTTTTAAGTGAGGGGAGCTGGCATTTATAAAGGTGAAAGCAAATTTGACGCAGGGTAGAGAACAACAGTTTGAGTTACTCTAATTGAGTTCCCAGCCATCAACAAATATACACAACAAGATTAGGTTGGATCATGGGTGTTTGTACCAGCACAGGCTGGGGCAGGTTAGGTCCCTCTAATGGAGACAATGGTTCTGTATCCTGAGGGAGACACTGATCCACATTGAGAATGGGGCAGGCAAGGAGGCAAGTCTCAAATCTATCTCAGCAGGAACACAAATTGAGCTCACACTTTCATTCTGAACAACATACCAGCCATCCAGGGTAATCATAGCCTCCTGTCACCCTACCCCCAAACTTACCTGATTAATCAGACTTAACATTTCGGCTTGAGTGTCTCTTCCTCAGAACCGAACACTTGACTTCAGATTACTCGACCTGAAACGTTAACTCTGATTTTTCTTGACAGATGCTTCAGACCTGCTGAGCTTTTCCAGCAATTTCTGTTTTTGTTTCAGATTTACAGCATCCTCAGTTCTTCTGGTTTTACTTACCAGGTTAATCCCTCACATTATCTCATAAAGTAGGAGGTGGAACTGCTCTCTGCATTATAGCTGGTGCACAGGACTCAAAGCCATAAGGCACACTTGCACAGAAACATACCATCGATGATAAGACTGATGTTTGTGGATGTTTGCTGTGCACAATTTTCATGGCCAAGTTTCATATATTAGACATGATCACATCTCATTGGTACCTCATTGGCTCCTGGGTTATTGAAAGGTGCTCTGGAACTACAAGACCTTCTTATAGGAGCTCCAGCAGAATTTGGTCTATCATATTAATCCATTGTGACAGCATCTCCCCGGACCAAGGAGTAAAGATCAATGTTCCATCAAGTGAAATGTTTCTGAATGTTGCCATTTTCCAGAATTAGAGCAAATTCCAAAGGAAGAAAATAGTTGAGGTGAAGGATGACATATCAGTAATTAATTCTTTCTATCTGTGTTACAACTGATCAACTCATTAGTACAACTACAAGTTAGATTGTGCCTTTAACATTATATAACATCCCAGGGTGCTTCACAAAAGCATTGTAAAACAAAGCACAATACTGAGCCACATAAGGAGATATTTGGTCAGATGACCAACAGGTTGGTGAAAGAGTTAGGTTTTAAGGAGAAAATGAGGTGGAGGAGGCAAAAGGATAGAGAGAGGGGATTCCAGAGCTTGGGCCCCGAGACCTCTGAAGGCATAAGCATCAATGGGAAAGCACAAAAGGTAAAAAGGAAAGAAGTAAAGATGTCTCGGAGCATTGGACTCAAGGTTAGATTACAGGACATAGAATCATAGAATCCCTACTGTGTGAAAGCAGGCCATTCGGCCCATCGAATCCACACAAACCCTCCGAGGGAGGAACAAACCCACAGAGAGGTTTGAAAACAACCATGAGAAGTATAAAAAGAAGATGCTGCTTAAGTAGGAGCAAACGTAAACCAATGAGCAACAGGTGTGTTGGGAACGGGATTTTATTCAAATGAAGCCACTGAACCAGTTATGGATGTCCTTGAGTTTATGGAAAGGGGAAAGTAGGGGAAATATGTATTGGATATTCACATCTAGAAGCAATAATGGCTGGAGTGAATGTTTCAAAATCAGCCGAACTGAGACAATGGCAAGACTGGGAAATGTTCCTCAGGTGGAAATAGACTTCTAGTCATTCGCAACGATATAAGTATAGGGTCTAAATCTCACCCCAGGTTCAAGAGAAACACAAAGGTTGTGAACAGACTGGCTCAACTTCAGAAAGAGGAGTTGAACAGACTAATCAGTGATCCTTAAAGAGACCATCAGTACTAAGTTTTATTTGATATCTTATGGCAACCGAACAAAATTAATGTTTCCCGCTCTGCTTGACAACATAGCTGTAAGTGTTTTCAAATGCCTAGAAGTGGTGGGAAATCAGAATAAAGAGATGAAGTAACAGGTATTAATTTGGACAGCGATGTTTGGCTTGAGGGGTGTTCTATACAAGGTTCTCCAGGGTTCATTATCAAGACCACGACTATTTCTGATTGATCTAATTGGTGACCATCCAGCAACACTGGTGCAGACATATCGCATTGCTTCTACATACCGCATCTAACCTCATCACAATCCACTGGATAATGGCTTGGAAACTAACTTAACTGGACATTGATTTAATTCTGAAGTTTTTGCTTGGTTTTATGGTGTGGGAAACACTCCATTCGCCCGAAATCATGTTACCCATAGTATTGAGGAGAGGGGACGATGGGAGGGGTCACGGAGGTCTATTTTTGGAGTCTTCATTTATATGTCTGTAGGATATCAGTGTAGGATATCCTTAGGATTAGTATTAGATCACAATTGATTCATCAGGATCAAATAGGCAGAATTATTCCAACTCACTGAAGTTAAAGACATCCAGCACTTAGTAAATGCCAGTGGAGTTGCAGTGAAAGTGCACAGGAAATGAGATCAACATTAAATTTAAAATTTGAGCAGTCCATTCAGAAGTCTAATAACAGCGGGGAAGAAGCTGTTCTTGAATCTGTTGCTATGTGATTTTAAGCTTTTGTATCTTCTGCCCGATGAAAGAGATTATAACTGGGGTGGGAGGGGTCTTTGACTATGTTGGTTGCTTTCCCAGGTAGTGAGATGGAGTCAATGGATGGAAGGCTTGCAATGTGTAATGGACTGGGCTGCGTTCACTACTCTATGTAGTTTCCTACGGTCCTGGGCATACCAGCCTGTGATGCATCCAGATAGGAGGTTTTCTATAGTGCATCTATAAAAATGGCATTTCTCTGGGCTATGTAGAGGTGATGCTTGTTTCTATATGCTTTAAACTGTTTACTCCATGCTTCTGCTTTGACTTCCAGTTCTTTCTACAACTCGGTTACTTTTCCCTCAGTCCACATGCAGGCTTAATCCGTCAAGTACAACGATCATCCACGTTTGACAGAATCGCATAATCAAACACAGAACAATTGAAATGCCAGGTACATTCCTGCATTTCTAACCATTTCTAATAAAGAATAACAATTCACAACACACACAGGAGATGAAAACAGTGGAGAAAGTTTGTTGCAAGTATCCCTCTAGTGAGAATCCTGTTCACTGGGACCATGAGCAGTTCACATAGATCCCTAGAATTTTCCTTTCAGTAATTCTGCTATTAGTATTGTTTCATCTCAAGCTGAAGATGCCGACTACAGCTCTCTGATTAATTAAATTCTGGGCATGAAGGCAGAACAGAAGAATCCAGACCTTGCACATCAGTACAGAGGAATCAAGAGTGGGCTGGTGTCCAGATTAGAGTGGTGCTGGAAAAGCACAGCAGGTGAGGCAGCATCCGAGGAGTAGAAAAATTGATGTTTCGGTCAAAAGCCCTTCATCAGGAATTGATGAAGCCCTTCTGATGAAGGGCTTTAGCCTGAAATGTTGATTTTCCTGCTCCTCGGATGCTGTCTGACTTGATGTGCTTTTCCAGCACCACTCTGATCTAGACTCTGATCTCCAGCATCTGCAGTCCTCACTTTCGCCGAGAGTGGGATTATGTTCACTCTCAGTTACTGGGTCAGAAGTCGCACAAAACCAGATTATAGTCCAACAGGTTAATTTGAAATCTCAAGTTTACGGAGTGTTCTCCTTCGTCAGGTAAAGTGAAGAAAAACACATAAGACTCAGAACATATAGGCAGAGAGATCAAATGGTGTGAGTGGAGTGTCAATGGGCTGAATAATAAGACTCTGTGATGATCAAGAGTGTCAGATGGTGTGAGTAAAGTGTCAACAGCTGAATAACAAATGAAGGGATGATCTATGGTCTGATTAATTGAGGCAGAGAAATAATTACCAAAAATTAAAAATAAGGTAGTGCTGGAAACAAGCCAGATGGTTGTAATAACATGATAGGTGTAAGAGGTGCATGCTGAGGGTCTAACTAATGGAGCAAGTAATTCAAAACTGTACAAACTAATAAAGGTAGAAAGATCATCACAAGTTATCAAGGTGATGGTGTCAAACCAAGATAGTAAGAAAGACTTTGCAGATACATAACAATATGGCAGGATTACTGGGCCATGAGAAAATGTGATTTCTTTAATCGTGAATAGAAAGTAATTGCAAATAGGATCTTACTGAGGTGTGAACACACTACAGCAAGCAGAAACATAGAAAATAGCAGAAGCAGGCCTTTCTGCTCTTTAAGCTTACTCCACTATTCAATATGATCATGGCTGGTCTTTCAGCTCAGTCCCCTGCTCCCACTTGACCCTCTCCATATCCTTTGACCCCAAGAGCAATATCCAACACCTTCTTGTCTATAACTGAAGATCACCTTAAGCACTGTTTCAAATTCAATTGGTACACAATTGCAGGATGATAGAGTATAGTTTAGCATGTTGTCAGGTTACATGTCTTCACACATTCAGTCCCTCAACAAGCTACTTGGTGGGATCACAGATGTAAATGATCTGGAGTAAACCTGTATCAGGAGTCAGCCAAAAGTCATTGTAATTGTCTACAGCAGAAGGGACCATTGCTGGTTATGCAGCGATGAATTCAGTGAGGCAATGGCTTCCCTCATTTTGTCCATTTAGAGCAAAGGGGAAGGCAAAAGATAGTAACGAGACAGAAACTCTGGAACTTTTCCAGGAGTCGGCATACACCGATGAGACCCTGTGAGGGTCCATTTTGTAAAGTGCCCGACTTTGGGTTTAGTTCAAGCTTCTTGTTTTTGTTTTATATACAACAATCCCTCAATGGTCCTGATCATTGGAAGCTCATGATTTATTTCTGAAGTAAACGATGGTTATAATAATGAGTTATGCTTTTACTAAGACAAACAGTAAGGGTGGGGAATGTTTATTGTGATGTGCTTTACCCCTGTGGTGCACGTTCACCACACCATGATATTTCTGTTCTACTGCTCCTTGGTGATGTACTATTGGAGAGAATAAACACAGAGCTAGCATGAGGGGTCTGTTTCAGGCCTGTTTGGGGTTTAGCTGACCACTTGTCTCAATATGTGCCAGACCCTAGACAGTCCTGCCTGTGTGCTAGGAATAGCCAGTGCTTTTTTTGGCCGCAGGGGGTTGCTTGCTTTGGGGGCCTCCTTTTTTCATTTTCCTTCACAGGAAAAGATAAACGTGCACTGAATGAACAAACACTGTGGTTTCCAGACAGCGCTGCTGTGTTATGATCTTAACGCTGCTTAGCCCAACAGGGAAGTACCTCAGTGAGAATGGGAGGCTGTCACGGGAGGAAAGCAGAGCTGTCAAACTCTTAGGGCTGAAGGAGATTACAAAAATAAGGAGAGGATGAAGCCAGAAAGGGAACCGAATACGAGGATGAGAGTGAAGCATTAATGGATCAGTTGTGTGCCAATGGAGATTGATTTAGTCATGAAGAAGTTTTTGATTCCAAATGTGAACAATGACTATGAAGATTAAGGTGATTGCTGTACATTCCCATACCAACTCCTGCCAACTATTGTTGGCATAGGGCATTGCCACTAATCCTGATTTTGATATTCTTCTAAAGGCTTGTGTGCTTAGCAGTGCTAGAGTGTAATCGACTTGTAAGTCTTATCAAGAAGAGGCATTTGTCTTAAAACGAGATGTAGTTTATTGCGCGATAGTGACGGTTAAAAGTTATATTGGTCAATTAGACATTAAGACAACCCCAAACCAGAAATAACAGGCCTGACCACATAAGGATCGAAAAATAGACACCCTAGGTCCCCATCCAAGACTATGTGACATCACCAGGTTGGATAAAGCATGATTCAAACACTAACATTAACCTTTTAAGGGATATTCCCTTATACAACATCTTCACCCAAAGCTTTTTTTCTTCCCCCTTTTAGTTTATATTTACACATTCAGGTATTCTACTTTTTTTTTGATATTCAGCACCACCCTATCTTTCTCGAGATCTCCAATGTCACAAATTGAAGGAGCTTGGGCATTTCAGGAAGTCCTACGATCACATTTGGAGGTTTAGTAAGTTTTTCTTTTGTTTGAGGCCTATTGACCTTAATTTTGATTGTCTGCAAATCATTGCTCCACTGAAGAACTTCTAATCGCTTGACTTCCTTTCACGGAGGATGTTTCTTTCTGCTCAATCCCCTAATTGGCCCATTATCTTCCCTATAGGATCCTTGATTTCCTGAAATTCATTCACAGAAGTCAAGTAGTTGCCCCATATTATCATGTTAAGGATCTTAATCTTCTGAATATCCCTTGCAGAAGATGGCCTGGTGGTATTGTCCCTGAAGTGTTAATCAAGTGACCCAGGTGATGTTCCTGGGTTTGAATCTTGCTAGGCAGATAGTGGAATTCAAATTCAATTAAAATAAATAATTTGAAATTAAGAGTTTAATGATGGCCATGAATCCATTGTCAATTGTTAGGAATGACCCATCTGATTCATTAATACCCTTTAGGGAACGAAACTGCCATCCTTACCTGATCTGGCCTACAGGTGACTCCAGACCCACAGCAATGTGATTGTCTCTTAACTGAGCTTTGGGTTGGACAATAAATACTGGCCCAGCCAGCAATGCATGAATCCCGTGAATGCAAAATTCCTGTCAATCCTGACAAAACAAAAGTGGAGGATGATCAGACTTTTAAAGCGAGTAGGCAGTTTCTCAATGTATCCTAGATTTTCAGAGCAGGCAATGTCATCTTTTAAACCTTGTGATCATTTGTGGTCTGGCATCCATGGACTTGTACATTATTCATTTTGCCCAATCTAACCTTTACTCCCAATCTGCTGATACATCTGCATTGAAGATGGAAAGCTCTTCACTTTAGTTTATTGAGCCATTTGGACATTGTCTTTTGCGCTCTGTGGATGTCTTGCTGGTGAACTCAGCGTTTTTACGTCCTCTGTCATGGTCTAAGAGAACTCCTGTTTACTGAGCCTTATCTCTGTCATCGGATCTAACAAATCCTCTTCAATGGGTAAAGGATCAGAAAGTTGCTCTAAAATATCAGTCAGCTTGTCAACTGACAACAAAGTCAATTCTGCAACATCAATCTCATCAATGGGCTATTTTTCAGTCTGAGCAATGTCTAATTGATTCTGTCTAATCTTCAGTTGAAGAGTAATCAATGGGCTCGAGTGGATGCCTTGCTCATTGTTCTTCTACATCCTCTGGCAAACTTTGTTGATTTTTGTCATCTGAATTTTCTTCAATGATGACAAGACTCATTTCTGCCTGCCTTGGAAAGTCTCAGACATCTTTCAGGTCCCACACCAACACCAGTAACCTCAGTAGGTAATTTGTTTTGGGTTCTATCATAAATATTGGAAGATGATATTATCTTCTAATATTAACCTCTTCTGATTGTTCTCTTCCACAAGGATGTTGGGTTCAAGACATTTCCGAAGGCTTAAAAGTGAGAAATGTTGATTGTGGGTGTTATAAACAGTTTCAACTCTCTTGCATTTTTTTTGTGTTACATTATTACTCGATCTGTGCCTCTATGTTTGAGAGTTATTCGACATGGAGCGTATAGACCCATGCTTGCAGCCTCTAACTTTTGTTTCTTCAAGCATGGTATTTGACCTGACAGGACATTCAATCCAATTTTAAGCTCAAAATGAATGACTAGACTATTACCGTGAATAAGTGCTCTCTAATTCAAGTTGCTTGAATAAATAATTTTTGTTAAAAATGCCTCTGGTATTTTTCCCAATGGTGGAGGTATCTCTGTATTGCTTGCTGTGTGTTTCTCCACCATTTTTACCATCGAAATAGTGATTTCTCACTTCCTTCTGTAGTTTTGCCTGGGGTTTCCAGCCTTGTTGTGGGAAAGATGAATGTTCCCCTAATTTTCAATGTGAAAAACACAATATACATTTCTATCCTTGTTTTTTTTCAAACAAGCCTCTATGGTTGAACCTTTGATGAATCTTCCTGCCAAATCCATGGTTTTAAGCTGCTTACTTCCCAATGTGATAAAATTCTTAAAATACTTCTGGCTGCTTCTGTCCAAGTCTGTTTTTAACTTGACCTTTAACTTGACAATGTATCAGCTCCTCAATGTTACCAAAGCTATGGCCTCTGTATTAACCAGGCCTATTGGGGATGGCACAGTAGCTCAGTGGTTAGTACTATTGCCTCACATCAGCAGGGACTCAGGTTCAATTCCAATGTTAGGCAACTGTCTGTGTAGAGTTTGCATATTCGCTCCATGTCTGTGTGGGTTTCCTCCCCCAGTCCAAAGATGTGCAAGTTAGGTGGATTGGCCCTGGAAAATGCAGGGTTAGTGGAGTGCATCTATGTTGGATGCTTTTTAGAGGGTCACTGTGGACTCAACGGGCCAAACAATCTGTGTTCACACTGTTGGGATTCTAACTTACTCGTCCTAGACTTTATTACTGTAGCCATACAGCTTCCTATAATGGAGACAATAAATCCAAAGTGGAAGCAACACTTTATCTTTTATCCTGACCAGTCTGTTGCTTTGTACCTTCATTTAAAGATTTCTTTCCCCCTTACCTGCAGTGATCTTTATGGTTATTCACAGAGCCTCTACAGAGTTGATCCTCACAATTGGGACTTCCCTTCTAGAATTTTCTGGAACTGTGACTAGCCTTTTTTAGTCTTCTCCTAGCCCACCCTGTCTTCCCTCTTCCTCCTACCAATTCTGAGCTGAAGGCTTCAGCCATGTCTTAAAACGCAAATAGGTGAATGTTTACCATAACATGTGCCCTGGATTGTTGAACGTACAGAAGGTTATTTGGGTGTTGGTGCTTAGTGGTTGGATGAAAGATGGAAAGGACTCCATTCTGTTCAGAGATTCCTATGTTTAGTGCTCATCTAATTGAATTTCCTGCACAATTATGCATTACTTGCAATGTATGAACCTATAGCATAGAAACAGACCCTTTGGTTCAACTTGTCCATGCCGCCCAAGTTTCACATACTAAGCTCATCTCACTTGTCAGGAATGATGAAGGGCTTTTGCCCAAAACATCGATTCTCCTGCTTCTTGGATGCTACCTGACCGGCTGCGCTTTTCCAGCACCACACTCTCGACTCTGATCACCAGCATCTGCACTCCTCACTTCCTCCCATATTTCTCTAAACCATTCCTGTTCATGTCCAAATATCTTTTGAATGTTGCAAGCGCACTTGCATCTACCACGTCCTCTGGCAGTTCATTTCACGTATGAACCCACCCTCTGTGTGAAAAACATGTGCTCACGTTTCAAGAATGAACACGGGCAAAACTTCCGACAGATGGGTAACGGGCAGCAAATTCCCATTCGTCAAACCATTATCTCACAAAAAGTCATCTCCTTTTGTATTATTATTTGCAAAATAAAAGCGAAAAAGAATTCAGAACAAAGAGGCTACCATCTCCCTCATCTGTCCATAAACAGCAGCAGTACTCTGAGCGACTGCCATAAATGCCGAAAATGAATGTTGGGAAAGGGTAAATGGCAGCCTGAGCGTTCCAAAGGACATTCTGTCCTTTTTGGCCGTGAGGCATTATTGAACCCGAATTGACCATGCTGGGATAAATCCTTGCTGTTTGAACTTCTTCTTAACATTGGCCCACGATTTCTCTCCTTATAAGTCGATCAACAACCCAATTGTGAGGGAGGACATCATTGAAGATGAGTTATTCATGGGAGCACTGTTGAAGTGATTTTCCAGGAATCACCTGGGAATGAGCAGTAGCTTTGAAGACTATGCGTGAAATTCCAACTCTGAACCGGGCCGATGTATAATCCAACAAACTGTACATTGTAAAGAACAGAGGTGTCCTGAGCATTTGTAATTTGTGACTTGTATGAAGTCCTGACAAATGTAGTATCATCATGTCCTATCCAGAACTGCTTGGAGGTTTGGCCAAAAACAACATTGGCAAGTCCACTGTAAAGGGACCATAATTCTGCATTATGTCAGATATGGCAACAACATAAAACATTGCACATTTAAAAGCTCCTAAAATTACTTCATGTAAGTAAGCCCATAAATAATGCAAGTAAGCTAAAGAAAATGTCAACATGTTGAAAATCACAGTTACTCATGCAAGTTTAATAATTCATCTCTCCTTAAGAAATTTCACAGTTACTGCCTTGCTCGCAAACTGAACTCCCGTCTGTAACCTGAACGTGTGAAATCCCAGAGAACTCATTTCCTCCTTATTTCAGCTCATTTCATTCCTCCACATACTCAGTCTCTTCCCATCAACATCTGTAATTTCCCTGACATATTGCACCACTTCAATCTTTTTAGTTTCCTGAAAATAACCATTTTCTTCATATCTTGAACATCCAGTCCCTCTCCACGTCTGTCACCCATTTAAGACTCTGGTCTTTCTTTTCTGATTGGATGCCCAAGGACTACCATTGCCATTGGTTATTCTTCCATTGAACAATTGCTCCTTTGACTCTACTCACATCCTCCAAACAAAAGGCGTTGCTATGGGAACATTCCTATCAATGCCAGAGTCTATGTGGACATGTCTGAACATTGTTTGTTCTCATTCACCTCAGGTTTCCACCCACACCTCAATAGATTGGACACTGCTTAATGCTATTTCCCAATCTCTTTCCAAACTGGAAAAAGTAATTAACCTTGTCTCCAATGCCCACCCTTCCCTTACCTTTATATGATCCATCTCTGACTGTGCCTTCCTTTTTCTGCGTTCTCTCTCCCTCCATTTCCAATGTGTGACTTTCAACCAATATGGAGGGAGGTGATATCCAAGTGGCACTGTGGGACATTCATTGAATTCAATTATTTCAATAGTAATCTAGAATGAAGAGTCTAATAATAATGAGTTGACTGTCAGGGGGAAATCCCAACTTCTTCATTAATGTCCTTTAGCGAAGAAAATCTGCCATCTTACCTGATCTGGCTAACAGGTGACTCCAGACCCACATCAATGTGATTGATCCTTAACTGCTTAGCCAGTGAGATCCACATTCCATGAATGATTAAAAAAGGAAAACTCTGTGCTTGCTGATTCCCAAATCTATCTTGACTGCACAGGTGTTGTACAAATTGGGTAGTTTTTGCAGCAAGCTCTGCTTTTATTTCCAAATTCCAGCATTTGCAATTTTTTTTTGTGTTTGCACCCTTGTGGTCCTATTCGATTCCAACAGGGTCATTGCACAATCAGGGCCAGAAACCTGGTATGCAAATGAGTTTGTTAATTTGTTGTTCTTTAACAGTGAGAAGGAAACTTGGGAGCACGTGTATGTGTGGGCTATGCGTGTCTGTGTGTTGTGTGTCTGTATGTGTATGTTTGTATGTGTATATGTGTCTCTGTGTGTTGTGTGTATATATCTTTGTGTGTGTGTGTGTGTCTGTGTGTACATGTGTTTGTGTGTCTATGTGTATTTGTGTGTCTGTGTGTTTATGTGTATGTGTTTATGGGCGTGTGTATATGTATGTGTTATGTATGCTGTGTGTGTGTGTGTGTGTATGCATTGTGTATGTATATCTGTGTGTGTCTGTGTCTTTGTGTGTGTGTCCGTGCGTGCATATGTGTATGTTGTGTTTCTGTGTGCGTGTGTGTTAGCCAAATTGACAAGTTATGACTCACTCTGTCTATAATTACTCATCAACAGTGAAATGGTCTTCGTGACTTCACCAAAAAACAAATACAAGTTCCCACAATAGATACATTAATTTGTGCATCTGTGCTCTTGACAATGCTTTTCAAAATGGTACCTGTTGTAAGTAGAGATTTATAAACTTTTCACTGTACTCATTTGAGTCCATGTGACAATAAAGCTCACTTATTCATCAAGTCCAGAACTTTACCACACCTTTGATAAAAGGGTTTAAGAGATGGGGAAGCGGCACACCAGCATGAGAAGGTGGGGAACAGTGAGGAAGAGGAGGACATTCCCCCATTGTCTTCCCATTGCCAATGCTATCTTCTTCCTGGTGGGATTGGTAGCAGCTGAATAGATTGCCAGGACCCCAATGCATTCACTGAACAGAGGGCTGCTTCCCATACCTGCAGGACCTCAGGGTTCTTCAGGTTCAGAGAGGGGGCTGTCTGTGAAACCTGGCAACCTTGTGGTGACCCCCAGTAAGGGAACCCCATGTTGCCGTCTCCTGGAAGAATCATTTTGTACAGCATTCCCTCCCCCTCCCTGACCTCTGGTGTCTATCTGCCTAACCCCCAGATCCATCCAACCCTTTTTGAGGTGCCTCAGACCTTGAAGGCAGTTCTCCACCCTCCCTCCATTCAGTTGCAACCCCCAGCAATGGGCACTGACCTTCTGGTTAGGCCAGCTCCCTGGGGGTATGTGACCACTCTCAATAAAAAGCATTTCCCTCCATCCCCAACCCAACTCCTGAACCCTACACTTCCAAAACCTGCTTGCCCCCCCAGTTTCAGCTCTAAGGGAGGGACTTTGGCATTGTGTGAAAATTCATATCAGTCCAGATGGACGTTCTTAGTGCTTAGTCGTTTAAATTAATCAATGAAATGTGGATCATTGCCCAACCCTAATTGCCCTTGAGAAGGTGGTGGTGAACTGTGTTCTTGAATGTGTGCAGTGCATGTGCTGAAAATTAACCCATGAAGAGAATAGGGAAGGAATTCCAGGGCTTTGACCCAGCGACGGTACGGGTATATATTTCCAAGTCAGGATGACAAGTGTCTTGGAGAGGCACATGCAAATGGTGGTGTTCCCATGTATCTGCTGCCCTTGTCTTTCTCAGATGGAAGTAGTCATAGATTTGGAAGGTTCTGCCTGAGGATCTTTGGTGAATTTCTGCTGTGCATCTTGGAGGTGGTTCCATTGTTTCTGCTGCACATCAATGGTGGAGGGTTTGGATATTGTGCCAATCAAGTGGGTCACTTTTTCCTGGATGGTGTCAAGCTTCTTGAGTGTTGATGGAGCTGCAACCATCCAGGCAAGCACGGAATATTCCATCACATTCCTGTCATGTGCCTTATCGATAACAGACAAGGGTTGGAGAGCCACAAGGTGAGTTACTTGCTGCAAGATTCCTAGTTCCTGACCCACTCTTGTAAACACATTTATATGGATAGTCCAGTTCAATTGCTGGTTAATGGTCATCCCCAGGTTATTGATCATAGGAGATTCAGTGATGGTAATGCCACGAAATTTCAAACGGCAATGGTTATATTCTCTCTTATTAATGCCTGGCCCTTGTTTGGTGCAAATGTTATTTGCCACACATCTGATGATACATCTGAAATAAATATTGCTTTCATTCAGTCTTCAGTTTGTTTGCAACTTTACCCCCTTGCGTCAGCCAGTATTCAATACTGACTCTTTCAGCAACATTGACCTATCAGTATTTCCCAAAAAAAGACAAACTGTTGAAACTTTTCGACGTGCACTCCTCAGGACAGACGCAAGCATGTCAAATTTTAAAAGGAGCAACAATTTAAACTGCACAAGACAAGGGGTGGTGCTGTTTGGTTAGTGAATTAATTCAGCTTATTTGAGGATGAATACACCGAGGAACTACTGTGTCCGAAATTTTTTGCTCAATTCAAAATTTGTTAAATTCAAAACTAGCTGAAAATGTGTTGCTGGTCAAAGCACAGCAGGCCAGGCAGCATCTCAGGAATAGGGAATTCGACGTTTCGAGCATAAGCCCTTCATCAGGAATAAGAGAGAGTAGCCAAGCAGGCTAAGATAAAAGGTAGGGAGGAGGGACTTGGGGGAGGGGCGATGGAGGTGGGATAGGTGGAAGGAGGTCAAGGTGAGGGTGATAGGCTGGAGTGGGGTGGGGGCGGAGAGGTCAGTAAGGAGATTGCAGGTTAGGAGGGTGGTGCTGAGTTGAGGGAACCGACTGAGACAAGGTGGGGGGAGGGGAAATGAGGAAACTGGAGAAATCTGAATTCATACCTTGTGGTTGGAGGGTTCCCAGGCGGAAGATGAGGCACTCCTCCTCCAGCCGTCGTGTTGTTATGTTCTGCCGGTGGAGGAGTCCAAGGACCTGCATGTCCTCGGTGGAGTGGGAGGGAGAGTTAAAGTGTTGAGCCACGAGGTGGTTGGGTTGGTTAGTCCGGGCGGCCCAGAGGTGTCCTCTGAAGCGTTCGGCAAGTAAGCGGCCTGTCTCCCCAATATAGAGGAGGCCACATCGGGTGCAGCGGATGCAATAGATGATGTGTGTGGAGGTACAGGTGAACTTGTGGCGGATATGGAAGGATCCCTTGGGGCCTTGGAGGGAAGTGAGTGTGGAGGTGTGGGCGCAAGTTTTACATTTCCTGCTGGACATATTCCTTTCCCCTTTCTGAATCAGGGTCATTTTGCATCATATCTTACGCAGCATAAATTATAGTTCCTCTTAAAATTCTGCCTGGTGTCTGTCTTGATGAAAACAAGATGAAAGAAGGGGCTAGGTCTAGTTTTTAAAGCTGAAGTGTTCAAAGGTATGGGGAGAAAGTGGGACTGTGTTGGATGGTCAGCCATGTTCATGTTGAATGGCAGAGTGGGCTCAAAGTGCCGAATGGCCTACTCCTGCTCCTACCTTCCATGTTTCAGTGAAAAGTTTCAACAGCGGTTTGTAGCAATATTCAGTATTGTGCGACTGAATGAATACTGACTCTGTAGATAGCACTCCAAGAGAGACAAGACTCGGGTTTAAGTAGCAATGATAATGCTCACAAGATGACACTAGAATAATAATTGCAATCATAATACAGAGCTAACCAGTGGGGTGTAGTGACAAGTATAAAACGGGCGGTGGTGAGCGTGCAGTCTGATGCAAACTAAAATATCAGGAGCTAGGTTACACAGGCTGCAAGCCCTCTTTTCACACTCTCACGTAATGCCAAGATCCACCCTGGTATATTTGTTTGTCTATTCTGAATGTTTGTATGGCTAAAAATACACCCAAGATATTCCAAAATGACACTCCTTTCGCAGACAGTCTTGAATTTGCTCAGGCTAGGACTACATGCCTTGCCAACTATCCATACCCTTTTTTTTCTGGTACAGTTAAAGCCATTGGCAAAAAACACAAGTTATTTGTCATTACTGTGCTACCCCACCCCTATCCCCAACCAACCTTATTTCATCAGTCAACGTGGTTCCTTGTGTTAAAGCTCATGGGCTCTGACTGAGCTGATCGAGAGGATGAGCTCGACCATCGTTATGCCCTTGCTGCTGGCTCCACTATTTGCTGCACAGAGCGTTTCTAAGCTGAGCTCCACTCTCACTCTTTCTCTCATGCCCTCTGCTTGCAACTGCTCCTTGCCAATCCAGCCAAAATCAGCAAACCTGACATCTGGGGGAAGCCCAGAGCAAACATTCAGCAGGCTTCCAGGCTACGGTGCAGTATGCTACCAAGTTGGACCTGACACACTCAACAAAACAAATTTCATAATATTTGTTGTCTGCAGCATTTCCTAATCTAACGCTACTGGCCTTGACACTTCAAGTGCTCATGTCAAAAATAGAACATAATCAAATGATTCCAATTTAATTCATATTTGGCACTCCACTCCAAGGTCTTAAAAATCTGAATTCGACAGGGATTATACCTGTCTGCTTGGAAGCAGGCCAGCAGATTTCTGCCAAAGTCAAGAGTCAGTGTGTAGCGAATTCTCCACACCTCCATCAAGAAAAGAAACACCTTACATTCATATAGCACCTTCCACAACCTCAAAACTTTCCAAAGTGCAATTAAGTACTTCTAACGGACATCTCCATATGTGGGAAAAGCAGTGGTCCAGTATGTGCACAGTAAGGTTTAATGAGCACCCATAAGCTAGCTGACCTAACCAATGGGTTAGGCACTGGTTGAGGGATAGGTGTTGGTCTGTGCATCAGGAAGTCTTCTCTGTTCTCTGAATCATGAGAGGGCAGACGGTATCTTTATTTAACACCTCATCAGAATGACATACACTGGACCGCTCACTCCCACTCAACATGTCCACCATACGGCATCAACATCAACTTCACTAATTTCCTTACCTCTCCTTCCCCACATCATTCCAGATCCAACCCTCTTACTCAGCACTACCCTCTTGACCTGCCCTAGCTGTCCATCTTCCTTCCCAGCTATCCATTTCACCCTCTCCTCCAGTCTATCACTGTCAACCCCACCCTGCACCTCCCTATTACTTTCTCAGCCACCTTCCCCCCACACCCACCCTCCTATTTATCTCTCAGCCCCTTTGCCCCACCACATTCCTGAAGAAGGGCTTATGCCTGAAACATCAGCTCTCCTGCTCTTCGGATGCTGCCTGACCTGTTGTGCATTTCCAGCGCTACGCTTTTCGACTGACTCTCCAGCATCTGCCCTCCTCACCTTCCCCTCAGCATCGCACCCGAGCATCAACTCAGATGGTGTGCTGAAATCTCCAGAAGGGGCTGGAATCATTCTGGCCTGCAAACTCACAACTGACACCATATACAGTCAAAAAAAAGCCAAAAGCAATTGACCAATGCTGTATCGGCCTGAAGTCAGCAGTTTCAGTTCATAAGCGATTGATTTATGGAGGGGGCAAGTCACATTCGGAGCTGGTATAGGCCTTGCCAGGAATCCATTGATACTTGAGCTACCTTTGAAGACCTCTGGTACAGTCAGCTTGGTTTCTCACACATATGTGTGAAAAGGAATTTCCTTTTGCAAGCCCTCGCTTTACTCTTCGCTGAGCCAACAAAAACCATGGAACTAATATTTGGAATGGGAAATTCCTACCCGTAGGAAGTACTTAGAACAGGAAGTTACTGTCCACAATTACATTGGTGGTTTGCATGTGCCCTTGCCAATGCTGGCAGTTTTCCACTGTTAGACAGAAATGAATAGGATGGCAAATGTCTGATCTGTTCGCTTGGCAACTTCACTAAGATGGAAAGGCTGTTACATGCTCCTTACTGAACTCTGTCAACATTGTTCCTTTCTATAAAAAAAACGGCCTTGTACTAAAAGATCACCAAGTTCAAATTGCCGTGAGATTCAATAGCCCTTCCAAACCAACAATAATGCTATTAATAAGAAAACATTATAAAAGCAGAGTAAAATCATGTTCCCATCAGTGATAAAGTAATGCTAGGTACAGTACAGACACATTCCATTGACCAAGGTGAAATTCAGTGATCATTTGTTGGAAAGTGGAATGAGGTACAAGTTACATAAAGGCTTGATTTTGACTGTGATAATCTTAATACTAGACATGATAAAATCATGGTACTTCTTACATCATCAATGGAATTTTTGTTTATTATGGGCATCTGCCACATTTTAAGCTTATATGTTACAATATTCATAGAATCCCTACAAGAGAGAAGCAGGTCATTTGGCCCATCGAGTCCACACCAACCATCCGAAGACCAACCCACCTAGACCCAACTCTTATTTTATCCCTGCATTCCCCATAGCTAATCCACCAAACCTGTACATTATTGGACTGTGGCAAGAAACCAGAGAAGCCAATGGAATCTCATGCAGACACCGGAAGAACATGCAAACATCACACAGATAGTCACTCAAGGGTGGAATCCTGAACCCGGATTCCTAGCGATGTGAGGCAGCAGTGCAAACCACTAAGATACTGTGCCACCCTATTGTTAATTATGAATTGTGTAGTATAAGGAAATGTTTATAGTACATTTGTTTCCAGCTGTATCCAGGATTTTAGTTCTCTGGTAATCCTTCGCAAGAGTTGTGAAGAAAGTGAGGACTTCAGATGCTGGAGATCAGAATCAAAAGGTGTGTTGCTGGAAAAGCGCAGCTGGTTAGGCAGCATCCGAGGAGCAGGACCGTCAACATTTCAAGCATAAGCTCTTCATCAGGAATACTGCCTCGGATGCTGCCTAATCACCTGTACTATTCCAGTACCATACCTTTTAGCAAGAGTTATGCCCTTTGGAAATTCTCTCTGTCATGCCCATCCATATATCCAGACCTATGAGTGGGTCTGATGTCAGTCAAGTTGGCCTTAATGACTTTGAGTATTCCCAAGGCAGAAGGATCTCTAAGCTTACATCATAGTGGATCTGAAGTTGGGACATGCTCATGTCCAAAGGGATATGGGTGTCTGTATTCTAAGGAACTGAAAGCTCATATGCGGGTGCATCAAGCAATTAGGAAGCTAGGTAGCATGTTGTCCTCTCTGACAAAATGATTTGATGAGGAGTAAAGATGTTGTGCTTCAGTTGTATAGAACCCTGGTACGATGGTACCTGGAGAGTTATTCCAGTTTTGGCCTTCCTGATCTCAGAAAAGAATTATTAGATTAGATTAGTTACAACGTGGAAACAGGCCCTTCGGCCCAACAAGTCCACACCGACCCTCCGAAGAGCAACCCACCCAGACCCATTCCTCTACATTTACCCCTTCACATAACACTACAGACAATTACATCTCTTCCTACCGCCCCTCGACCATGACCCCACCCCCCCCACCCCACCCCCATCACCAAACCATCACCTCTCAGACCATACAGAGCCTCATCACCTCAGGAGATCTCCCACCCACAGCTTTCAACCTCATAATCCGGGAACCCCGCACTTCCCGGTTCTACCTCCTTCCCATGACCCACAAGCCTGACCACCCTGGCCGACGCATTGTCTCAGCATGCTCCTGCCCCACTGAACTCATTTCTACCTACCTCGACACTGTCCTATCCCCCAGTCCTGGAACTCCCCACATACATTCGAGATGCCACTCATGCCCTCCCTCCACCTCCTCCAAGACTTCCACTTCCCCGGCCCCCAGTGCCTCATCTTCACCCTGGATATCCAATCCTGGGCCTCCTTCACCACCGCTCCCTCACCACCAGACACCTGGAGGAAGAACGCCTCATCTTCCACCATGGAACAGTTCAACCCCAGGGCATCAATGTGGACTTCAACAGTTTCCTACATTTCCCGTTCCCCCACCTCACCCCAGTTCATAACTTCCAGCTCAGCACCATCCCCATGACTTGTCCTACCTGCCTACCTTCTTTCCCACCTATCCACTCCACCCTACCCCCCACCCCGACCTATCACCTTCATTCCCTCCCCCACTCACCTATTGTACTCTATGCTACTTTCCCCCCACCCCCACCCTCCTCTCACTTATCTCTCCGTGCTTCTGGCTCTCTGCCTTTATTCCTAATGAAGGGCTTTTGCCCAAAATGTCCATTTTACTGCTCCTCGGATGCTGCCTGAACTGCTGTGCTCTTTCAGCACCACTAATCCAGAATCTGTTTACCAGCATCTGCAGTCATTGTTTTTACCTACTACAGACAATTTAGCACGGCCAATTCACCTGACCTGCACATCTTTGGACTGCGGGAGAAAGCCAGAGCACCCAGAGGAAACCCACAGAGGAATAGGAAGAAGGTGCAAACTCCACACAGACAGTTGCCTGAGGCGGGAATTGAATCTGGGAGGTCACGTTGCGGCTGTAGAGGACATTGGTTAGGCCACTGTTGGAATATTGCGTGCAATTCTGGTCTCCTTCCTATTGGAATGATGTTGTGAAACTTCAGAAAAGATTTACAAGGATGTTGCCAGGGTTGGAGGATTTGAGCTATGGGGAGAGGTTGAATAGTCGAGGGCTATTTTCCCTGGAGTGTTGGATGCTGAGGGGTGACCTGATCGAGGTTTATAAAATCATGAGGGGCATCGAAAGGGTAAATAGACAAGGTCTTTTCGCTGGGGTGGGGGAGTCCAGAACTAGAGGACATAGGTTTAAGGGTGAGAGGGGAAAGTTATAAAAGAGACCTAAGGGGCAACTTTTTCACGCAGAGGGTGGTACGTATTGAATGTGCAGCCAGAGGATGTGGTGGATGCTGGTACAATAACAACATTTAAAAGGCATTTGGATGGAGATATGAATAGGAAGGGTTTGGAGGGAAATGGGCCAACTGCTAGCGAGTGAGACTAGATTATTTTAGGATATCTGGTCGGCGTGGAGGAGTTGGACTGAAGGGTCTGATTCCTCATGCTGTACATCTCTATGACTCTATGAGAAGAGTCAAACCATTTCGAATGAAGATGAGGAGGGATTTTTTTTTCACTCAGGTGGAAAACGTTTGGAATTCTCTACCCAAGATGACTGTACAAGAAACAGGATGATAGATTTCCAGATCTTAATGGTGTCATGGAGTATGGAAATAGGGCACGAAAATGGCATATAATTAGGTGATCAACCATAATCCAATTGAATGGCAGAACCGACAGGGACTGACTGGACCAATTTTGCTCCTTTGTCCTTACATTCCTACAAGTATTCCTTGTGCCTGTTCATATTCATTGATCCAACCAATGGGCTCATGCATCGGTAATATTCTGTCCCGATGGATTGGCACTGCTAGGTTCCAAAGCCATTTAAACTTTTCAATACCATTTTGCACTGGGTGTTTGGGAAGTGGGTTCAGGAGAAGCATAGCCCATTGCATAAATGAGAACAATTGTAAATCATTCATTCAACTGCAAAGAGTTTTTTTTTAAATTTCAAAACATATGTTATCCATAAAATATCTTTATAATACACATAGTCGCAGATATTGTACAATAGCTTCTCAAGGAAACAATCAAATAATGAACTTTGACTTCATCCAAACAAACCAAACATATCTCTTACTTGAAGGAGGCTATATTTAAATGCATTTGTGGCAACAACAGGGTCTGATATGGATCTTCATTTAGCTTTGGCAGAAAAGCATCTGACAGTGGTCTTTCCCCACTGCGCCTTTGCCCAAGCTTTAGTGAGTCTCTCAGCATGTAGGCCTGGACCTTGGAATGTGTCAATCTGCAACACTCGGCCAAGGTCAACTCCTTGTCCTGGAAGACCAACACGATTCGAACAGACCAGAGAGCATCTCTCAACAAGCAGTTGGCCCCCCACAGGCACAGTCTATGTACATCCTGGGGAACAGGATAGTCATAAGTCAGAAAACAGCCCAAGTTCTGTACTCATGTGGGCTGCTTTGGCCACAGAAGAGCTTAGCTTGCAATCCATTACAAGCCTTCCTTTTGATTACCACTAATTGACAGATGTAGTGATATACTCAGCAAACTGTAGTTCCCGGGGTGGTTTGCATAATCACGAATGCTGAGCGGGAAGCGGCACCCTTGGGGGGCAATGCTTTCTCAGTCCACCTCACGCACCAAAAAGATTCGGAACAAATGTATGGCCCATTGATTGGATCCGTGAACTTGGTTGTCTTTATTACAATTCTTACAAGAAGGAGGAAGTGAGCACTGCTGGAGATCAGAGTCGAAGAGTGTGGTGCTGGAACAGCACATATCCGAGGAGTAGGAGAGTCACCGTTTCGGGCATAAGCCCTTCATCAGGAATGGGGGGGGCCCAATGGGGCCTAGACAGGAGGCAGATGGGGCTGGGGGCAAGGTAGCTAGGAATGTCATAGGTAGATGAAGGTGGGCAGTAGTGGTGATAGGTCAGAGGAGAGGGTGGAGCGGATAGGTGGGAAGGATGATGGATACATAGGACAGTTCAAGAGGACGGTGCCAAGTTAGAGGGCTGGATCTGGGATAAGGTGGGGGGGAGGGGAAATGAGGAAACTGGATGAAACCCACATGGATCCCATGAGGTTGGAGAGTCCCAAGGCAAAAGGCAAACAACACCAGCCTCCCTTTCGATATTTCAATGAGGGACAATTTTAAATTTTGCTGCCAGCACTAAAATTAATTTTGGTCAGTCTGCACTGAAATGCAGAGCCCCTGATAAAATGTCATCAGCCACACAGTCACAAAACAGATAATTTGTGAAGTGATGACTGTTTGGTTGTGTTTCTGGAAAAACTGACTTAAGCTTCCATCATGACACTTAATGGATAAGTACATTGTGTAGTTTGGTACCAAGCTGCCCAGAGTTGCTTTGACTACAGCCTGTGTTGAGATATCGGATCTCAAGTAGAAATTAGAGTACTCAGGTTGTTCTCAGATCCTCAAGGCAAGGGAGGAGAGGTTGAAATCAGAGAGGGATTCTGTTCCTGATTACTATCTCCTGACACTTGATCAAAAATGGGTGTGTGTGGATGACATGTAAGGATGTGGTCAAATTCAGGTGCGTTGCCGCCCACAATCCAATGCCCAGGCCTAAACTTCACCGTGTGCGCACACATCTGAAGGACAGTAATGAGACCAAAGCCTCAGGGGTAAACCAGTCCCTGTGAAACCCTAACCCTGCACATGCCTGCTCCATCAAACCACGTTGAAAATTTAAAAATGGAGGCAGGAAGATCTTCACCCAGCAACACTGTCAAATTCCAGAATCATTGTTTGGTAAGCACTCCATAATCCATTTCTAATTACCCTGAGAATTTTTATTATCTGCCTGTCAGCAGCTGATTGAGTCAATTAAACTCATCCCATCGCTGCATCCAATGTGTTGTCGGTGTCATAATTGCTGCAATTATTGAAAGTACACCCACATTATTTATTCATGAGCATAAAGATGAATTCAGTTCTTAAAAATGACAATGTGCAGTTAAAGTTTCTTATGATATTTTGCCTGATGGGAATTTGGGCATTTATTGCTGAACAAATAGACTATAAAATTGAGACAGTGTTTCTGCAACTGTACAATGCATTTATAAGAGTGTACCTGGGGTATTGTCTATAGATTTTGGTCCCTTACTTGAGGGGAGATGTAGATGCATTGGAGATAATTCAGAGGAGATTCAAGGGAGCAATTCCAGAGATTGGGGGGTGGGGGTGGGGGAGGTGGGGGAGGTGGGGTGGTGCGAGGTTGTCTTATGAAGAGAGATTGAGCATTTTGAGCCTATCCCCTCTGGAGTTTAGAAGAATACGAGAAGACCTATATAAGATGCTGAAGGGGATTGACAAAATAGACATAGAGCAATATCTCCCCTTGCGTGGGATCTAGAATGAGAGGTCTTTGTTTTACGATAAAGGGGGACAGGTTGAAAACGGGGATAAGGAGGAATTGTTTTGCTGAAAGGGTGAGGAGTCTGTGGAATTCACTATCCCAGAGTGCAGTGGAGAGGGAACAATTCGAAGGAGGAGATGGACAGATTTTTAATTCGTAATGGGTTAAAGAGTTAAGGAGATAGGGCAGGAAAGTGGTGTTGAGGCTGAGACTTATCAAATGGTGGAATAGGCTCAAGGGGCTTACTCCTGCTCCTAGCTCTTATGTTTTGAAGGTTTTGGTACCTTTTGTGATTATTCAGGTTAGTCATGACAAAGCAACGCCTGAATATTTTTAGAATATTGCGTGATTCACTAAATTCACGCTTGAACTGTCGTGCCTTTTTCTTTATAATTACTACATGAGTCTCCAGGTAAAGTCAGACATTTTCCTTTACATGTACTGTCCGTGACTTTGTCATTGTTTAGGAATTAACAGTAAAGGAAAACTATCAATTGTACCTGATTTGCAAAGTTCATTATTTTAACCCTTAAGTGGTTGCCTGAGCTCTCAGGAATGGTCAGAATTCATGGCGTCGGGTTTCCTCCGGGCAGGTAATAGGGAAGGGTGTTGCATATTAATGAGATGAGATGTGCAGTTAATGAGGTTGATCACAATCAGCAATCCCCATTAATAGGCTACTCACCGCTGCCTTGCAGGAATCCTGTCTCAACATCTGGAAGTTCATTGGAAAGTGCAGCCAATCATCCCCAGTGGCCAGCTAATCATTCCCAATATCTGGAGCATCATTGGAAAGTGCAGCCAATTGTCCCTAGTGTCCAGAGCAGCTTCACTGGGCTCCTTTCGTGATATTTCCAGGTTTCATTAGATTAGATTACTTACAGTGTGGAAACAGCCCAACAAGTCCACACCGACCCTCCGAAGCGCAACCCACCCATGCCCCTACATTTACCCCTTACCTAACACTACGGGCAATTTAGCATGGCCAATTCACCTGACCCGCACATCTTTGGACTGGGGGAGGAAACCGGAGTACCCGGAGGAAACCCACGCAGACACGGGGAGGACGTGCAAACTCCACACAGTCAGTCGCCTGTGTTGGGAATTGAACCCGGGTCTCAGGTGCTGTGAAGCAGCAGTGCTAACCACTGTGCCACCGTGCCACCCATGTCAATGACCACATTATTCAGGACCTAATCCGGCTCCATTCAAAGTCTCCAATCCTTGTTTGTAATTCTTACAACAGTCTTAATGGGTAGCATGGTGGCTCAGTGATTAGCATCACTGCCTCACAGTACCAGCATCCCAGGTTTGATTCCAGCCTCAGGTGACTGCCTGTGTGGAGTTTGCACATTCTCCCTGTGTCTGTGTGGGTTTCCCTGGTTTCCTCCCACAGTCCAAAAATGTGCCGGTCAGATGAATTGGCCATGCTAAATTGCCCGTAGTGTTAGGTGTATTAGTCAGAGGGAAATGGGTCTGGGTGGGTTACTCTTCAGAGGGTCGGTGTGGGCTGAAGGACCTGTTTCCACACTGTAGGGAATTAAATCCAATCTCAACAGCAGCTCCCCCTCCTCCTGAATTTAGTCAATGTTTTCAATCCCACAAACCTCCAAGGTATCTGTGCTCACTAATCCTGGTCTTTAGACCATCCCAGAATTCAATGACGCTATCTTCAGTGATCATGCCTTCAGCTGTCCTGGCCATCAGCTCCAGCATCTACTTTCTGCCACTCTTTGTTTTTATTCATTTGGGATGTGTGTATTTATAGCAGTCTTCACTTTCTCTAGTTGATATGGATTTCAAGTTTTCTCATTTCCCGTCCCTCTACAATATCCCAGTCCCAAGTCTCCAACTCGGCTCCACCCTCCTGACCTATGCATCACCTTTCCCATCTATCCACTCCCACTCTCCTCTCTGACCTATCACTTTCTCCTTCACCTTCATCTACCTATCACGTTCCCAGCTACCTCCCCCCAAACCCCAATCCTCTCCCATTTATCTCTCAGCCCCTCAGCCCACAAACCTCATTCCTGATGAAGGGCTTAGGCCTGAAATGTCGATTCTCCTGCTCCGCGGATGCTGCCTGACCTGCGGTGCTTTTCCAGCACCACAGTCATGTGTGTATTTATTGCCCATCCCTAATTGCCCAGGGGGCAGTTAAGAGTCAATCCCATTGCTATGGGTCTGGAGTCACATGTTAGCCGGACCAGGTAAGGATGGCAGTTTCCTTCCCTGAAGAACATTCATGAACCAGAGGGGTTTTTCCCAAATAACGACAAGAGTCATCATCAGACTCTTAGCTCTAGATATTTATTAAATTCAAACTTCACCATCTGCAATGGCAGGATTTGAACCCCGGTTCTCAGAACATGGCCTGGGTCTCCAGATTAATCATCTAGTGATAATATTGCCATTACTTCCCCACTGCCTAGCTGTACCCAGCCAGTGCTAAAGTCACCAGTCCTCTGGTGCCATCCTTCCCCACTGGACCAATGTCTCCTCTGCCAACCAACAACAAGGGAGTTCAAGTTGCCATGGTAACATGCATGTTTGACATGTAGCAGTCTGGAGTTAGAGACAGGGATGATGGAGGTTCCAAAGCCTTTGGCTGACCATAACTCTCTTACTGCCTGTATTGGAAGAATTCACAATTGGAAGCATGCGACGCGCACCCTTTATCTTCCTTGCCCATCAGGTCCTGGAGCAGGGTTTGGAACCCGGAGCTCGAGTTCAGCGGTGGGAATGGAACTCACTGCATCACAAGTCCTCCTTGGTATGTGCAGAACAATTTAGTCTCAGTTTTGGAGCAGCACAAACATAAGGTTTGAGTGTGAGGTCAACTCTCAAATATGCAACATGGGTGGCAAGTATGGCTATGGCAACAGGAAGGGTGGCAACTGGAACCAAGAGGGGTGCACCTGATGGGTTTAAACGAAGAAGAAAATTTGAGTTGGGCATTATCACTGGCATGTCTTCTCCAACAATGAAGAGGCCATTGATTCTAATTCCAGGTCCTGTGCTCACCCCGACAGGGTAGATGCAGAAAAATTGCTCCACCTTGTGGAAGAGTGTGGGACCTGAGGGCAAAATCACACATGGCTGTAGGGATTGGCTCATTAAGTGCATTCAAGGTTGAGATGGACAGATTTGTAATCAGTTAGGGTTGTGATGGTGACGCGAGAAAGTGGAGTCGAGGGTTTTCAGGTCAGCCCACGATCTCATTGAATGACGGAGCAGAATCGATTGGGCCCAAATGGCCTAGCTTACAGTCTCTTAATGTGTGAAAGGTTGATCAGTGACAATTAAAGGAGAAGTGAGCATTCAAAAAATGTCTCAAATCCCTATGACCTCTGCCCGGCCAGCAAGCCAGCTTGCTAAAGCAGTTAATGACTGGAAACCGCTTCCAAACTGAAGTCTGGCCCAAGGAGATGTTGTTGATGCCACTTCCTTAGCAACCACACGATCACACGGATTTTAAGCTTGAGTTTGGAGACAATTTGATACTCGTATTAAGGATCTAAAATCTGGAATTAGACTGTTGTCAGGAGTAACCATTTTTATGCATGCTTTTATTGACAACAAAATGGCCTCTTAATACAAAGTAACATAACAAAATGGCTTCAGGCTGCAAATTAACACTGTGTTTAAAATTGCTTCTCACCCAGCTCAGGGCTACATTCCTGTCTTGCTGAGCTATCTGAATTAAAGATAAAGCAGATCCTTCATAGCATGGAATTAACTAAGTTAGATAGGACTTTACTAACCATTTCAGTTAACCTTGAAATGCAGGTAGAAAGAGATAAATGCGTTGTAAACAACTTTCTTTTCCAAAAACTATCATTGGATTAACCTGCTGTCCATTGGGTCATTTATTACATTTTATTGAATTTATTCTGTAATTAAGGCTGTACTATTTCTTAAGAAACATATAAAGATTGCCTTTGTTCTAAGTGGAAGTATGCAGTTTCACTAAGGAACCTAGAAGCTTCTAGCCTCTGTCTTGCTGGACAAACTTGTGCCAGGCGTCATAATCAACTGTGAAATCTTGCCGAAGCAGACCGCATGCCTTTTGATTATTGGACCAATTGTGGAACCGAGAGACCCCTCCCAGGGTGTTGAGATTTTCAGTATTGGCAATGAAAACCCTGGCAGCAAACCATGATGCCCTGGTCCTCTTATTAAGCTCAGCTCCTTCTCCAATATAAACGTTGAAATGGCAGGCCCGGGCAGCGTTGCTCAATATGCAGAGCAGCCGGAGATCAGAAGGCCAAAGACTGCCCCACAGGAAAGCTAACCAAGGGCAGTCTGACCAGTACACCGTGTGGACCAGTGCCTGGAGCTGTGTCGGGTACCCGGGGACCGGAGGGTGTTAGGGGGAGTTGAGTTGTCTAATCACCAATTTTTATTGTTGTGCGCTGTTTTCGGCTGCTGTGTTTTGTAGACGGCTTTATCTTGTGCCTGGGTGCGGGCGATGTGTGAAGTGTTTGAAATTATATATTGTGGAATTTTGCCTACTGTAGACATTACCCTGAGGGGCTGAAACAAACTCCTCTGCGGACTTTAGTCCTTGTAGTACCTTCTAAAAGGAGAGCGAGCTATGTGAAAACTCCATATGTTTTATGTCGTGTTGTTGTTTACTGAGATTTCAGGCACCTCATGGTTGTGTCCTTGTTTCTCTTGTGTATTGTTAATGCTGCATTGTATTTTGCATAACTATGAATAAAAAAGAAATTGAAGCGTTCATTAATGCACAGACGTAGCGCAGAATCGTAAAGGAGAACACATCGACATGTAGTTGTAACATTTGTGAAGAGTGCAATTTACTGAAAAGGCCCTGTTTAATGTTGTGCCTATTGTCGAGAAAAGCATTGGACCTGTCTTCTTGAGGAAGGAAAATGTGGAGGAGTGAACTGATAAAAATCTTTAAAATTAAGAAAAACAAGGGATTTGTTCAAGTGAATGTGGAGAACGTGTTTCCATATCTGAAAAGGGATGTGATTAGAACCATGAATATGGGGCAGACATTCATAAGTGTAGTCAGGAAGTCTGCTGTCAGCTCTTGGACCGAGTGTTTAATAGAAAGCTCGACAGAGAAGGAACAGAAGGACATGTTGATGGGTTGGGGCAAAGAAGGAGATTTGTGTTGGACATTGCCATTGGCATGAAACATTTCACTTGAACCCATTGTGTTGCTGCTCACTGAGGGAGTGTGAGTCACCATGGTAACATGCATGTTTGACATGGAGCAGTCTGAACTTATAGACAGTGATGATGGATTTTCCAAAGCCCTTGGTTGACCATGACTCAGCATCTCTCTTACTGCCTGTGTTGGAAGAACTTGCACATGACACGCACCCTTCATCTTCCTTGTCTATCTGGTCCTGGAGCAGGGTTTGGAACCCAGAGCTTCTAATGCAGAGGTGGGAATGTATCACAAGACCTCTTCGGTACATGCAGTTCATTCAATTTAATCTCAGTTTTGGAGCAACACCAACATAGGTTTGAGTTTGCACAAATATGCAACATGGGTGACAAGTGTGGCTATGGAAAAGGGGACAACTAGATCCAAGAGGACACACGTGACAGGGTACACCGAGAGATGCACCACTTAAAACACAGCACTTTTAGCTGACTATTTATGAGGCCATTTTGTATATAAAGGTGTCAGTAATAGTTGTAAGAGACACAAAAAAATGGGGAATTGTATCTGAAACATTTTGGCTCCGGTGCTTTTGTTACTTGTGCTCTTGACCTTCTGTCAATTGTAAGTTTCTCTCTGGCTACTCTGCCTGTGATTTTGAACAGTCTCCTCACAAGCTTCTCTTCTCTCAAGAGCTTGGCTCTTGTTTCTTCAAACTGTCCTTCATTTCTGCAAAACAGCCTACAACGGGCAGCACAGTGGCTCAGTGGTTAGCACTGCTGCCTCACAGCACAGGGACTGGGGCTTGATTCCACCCTCGGCCGACTGCGTAGAGTTTGCATGTTATCTCTGTGTCTGTGCAGTTTCCTCCGGGTGCTCCGGTTTCCTCCCCAAGTCCAAAGATGTGCAGGTTAGGTAGATTAGCCATGCTAAATTGCTCACAGTGACCAGGGATGGGTCGGTTAGCCTTGGGAAATGCAGGGTGCTCGGGTAGGGGATTGGGTCTGAACAGGCCACTCTTTGAAGGGCTCTTTGAAGGGCTCTTTGAAGCCCATCTATGGGCTGAATGGCCTGCTTCCATACTGTAAGGATTCCATGAACAGAAAATAGACAGATTAGGGTTACTGTAATTTCTGATGCTTTCAGTTTCTCCATTTGAATGTATTTAGGTCTTTGCTTTTGCAGACTTCCACAGCTTATTAGTATTCTGTCAGCAATCTTCCTTCCCTTTGCAAATGGCATCCTGCAGAAAGTCGGTGGGGGAAGAGAACAGAGACAATTTTTGCCTCACTAGATTATTACCTCTTTATCATTAGCTGTGACCCATGCCACATACTTGTGCAAATTGATTCTGCGATGGGAGAATAACTGGTAGCTCTTTCATTTTAATTGGTGGGTCAAAGGTCATAAACTTTGGAATTCCATATTAAATTTGATCAAAACACAGCGTTTCTCCGGTCAATGTTACTTAGCACTGTCTCATTCCAAAAATTCTGAGTCTCTGATACAGTACATGTAGAAGCAAAGATATACAGACCCATTTTTGCACATTGTTGAAGATGTGACCAATAAACAAGAAGCATTCAGGTTACCATATAGAGCCTCAAGCCTTGAAGTTTGTTTAAGCTGTGATTTTAGAAGTTAAATGATTTTATGTTATTTGTATATTATAGTAAGAAGGATGATTCTCCTTCTCCGACGTATTTATGAGTTTTCTTCTAATAATTTTGTCCAGTGGTTCCACAGCAGGGAACCTCGATACTATTGTACTGAATCATTTTGCTAGATACTAAACGTGACTTAATGTTTCCTCTGGTTCTTTCAGTGTAAATGGGATCTTTCTCCAGAATTGTGCAAGAAAGCTAAACAGACAGTAAAAATGTTTTGCTGCTTCCACATAATTAACTACAAAATGAAAACGCCCTAATCTGATTGCAGACAAACATTACTGTTTCCTTGTACACTCCAGTTACAGCTTCGATGCCTCCCAGTGCTTTTGCCTGGTCAGGTTTTCTTTATCAGTCGTACTTCTGCATAGGGTCCTGGGACACCTTACCAATGTAACGAAGCAAAAGAGCAAGAGGAGAACATTCAGCCCCTCAAATCATTCCACCACTCAATGAGATTAGATTAGATTACTTACAGTATGGAAACAGGCCCTTCGGCCCAACAAGTCCACACCGACCCGCCGAAGCGCAACCCACCCATACCCCCTACATTTACCCCTTACCTAACACTACAGGCAATTTAGCATGGCCAATTCACCGGACCCGCACATCTTTGGACTGTGGGAGGAAACCGGAGCACCCGGAGGAAACCCACGCAGACACAGGGAGAACGTGCAAACTCCACACAGTCAGTCGCCTGAGTCGGGAATTGAACCCGGGTCTCTGGTGCTGTGAGGCAGCAGTGCTAACCACTGTGCCACCGTGCCACCCCAATGGATGATAGCTTCCATTTTTGGCTCCACATCCCTTTGCACTCTTGGCCAATAAATATCTACCATTCTCACATTTAAAAGCTATCTGAACTTTATAGAGGTAGACAACCCTTTATCTGAAATCCCAAAATCCGAAAAGCTCCAAAGTCTGAAGGTTTTTTTGTGAAGTTGTTTTTCTCATTAATGTGGTTGTTTGGCATGCAGACAGTTAACCCAAGTCATAGAGTCATAGATGTGTACAGCATGGAAACAGACCCTTCAGTCCAACCCGTCCATGCTGACCAGATATCCCAACCCAATCTAGTCCCACCTGCCAGCACCCAGCCCATATCCCTCCAAACACTTCTTATTCATATACCCATCCAAATGCCTCTGAAATGTTGCAATTGTACCGGCCTCCACCACTTCCTCTGGCAGCTCATTCCATACACGTACCATCGTCTGTGTGAGAAAGTTGCCCGGATGTCTCTTTTATATCTTTCTCCTTTCATCCTAAACCTATGCCCTCTAGTTCTGGACTCCCTGACCCCAGGGAAAAGACTTTGCCTATTTACTCTATCCATGCCCCTCACAAAGGTGTAATGTGTGGGAGCAGGCCTCAATTCTGTCTCAAGGTCCGTTTTGTCATGAGTCATGCTCCTCCGATAAGATTTTTTAAAGTTTCACCACCAAACTGTCACTTATTCTGAAATTCGAAAAATTCTGAATTCTGAAAACCAGCTGGTCCCAGACATTTTGGATAAAGGATTGTGCACCTGTACTAGTATTGATAGGAGAGTATGCCGCATAAAAAAAACATTGACAAAGTCATCATAGTCTTTTTAGAGCATAGGGCTGGTGCCTCGTCAGAGAAGGAAATGACTGACGGTGGTTTAACCTGAGGGTCATCACACCTCGGGCAAGGGGAGAGATTGAAAAGGAGAGCCCTTCATGGTAACTCCAGCTGGTGTAGGAATTGAACCCACAATGTTGGCATCACAACCCAGCTATCAGAGTAAACCAACTCCATTGTTGCTATATCTCTATAATGTGATGTAGAGCTACCTAAATTATCATCCTCATTCCTAATGAAGGGCTTATGATCAGAACGTCAATTCTCCTGCTCCTTGGATGCTGTCTGACCTGCTGTGCTTTTCCAGTACCACACTCTCAACTCTAAGTTATCATCTGAATGGCTTCACTCTAGCTTTAAGGACATGCATAGTCAATATGTTTGATCAACCTATTCAGGTAAGTATGTCTGGGACAAGTTGGATTTGAACGCAGCTTTGCATAATCCAGAGGTAGGGACACTACCACTGTGCCACAAGATGCTATTGTGTACTACAATGCAATAGGTGTGTATTAATGACATGATGATCACAGAATCCCTACAGCGTGGAAGCAGGCCATTCGGCCTACCAGGTCCACACTGCCATCCCCCCCCAACCGAGAACATCCCTGCAATTCCCAGGGCCAATTCACCTGACCTGCATATCTTGGGATTGTGGGAGGAGAATGGAGTACTTGGAGGAAACCCACGAAGACACGGGGAGAATATGCAAACTCCACACAGACAGTAGCCTGAGGAATCGAACCTGGGTCCCTGATGCTGGGAGATAGCAGTGCTAACCATTGAGCCATTTTGCCACCCAATGATGTATGAGAAAATGTAACGCTGACATCAACCATCACATGCTCTTGTGACTCTTCGAAGGGGATTGTGTAACCTGTAGAGTTGTATTACAGAGACAATATGATATGTAATGATGTGTAAATGGAAGAGTTTGTTCGAACTCACAAGAGTCAGGCGAAAGTTCATTCAGAAAGTTAGAAGGTATGAGATAAAGGGAAATTTGGCTGTCTGGATTCAGAATTGGCTGGTTGAAAGAAGACAGAAAATGGTAATGAATGGGAAGTATTCTGCCTGGATGTTGGTGACAAGTGGTGTCCCACAGGGATCTGTTCTTGGGCCTCTGTTCTTGTTAGTTTTCATAAATGACTTGGATGAAGAAGTGGAAGGGAGGGTTAGTAAGTTTGCCAATGACACGAAGGTCAGTGGTGATGTAGATAGTGTCAAGGCTGTTGAAGGTTACAACATGACGTCTAGATTAGAATGGTGCTGGAAAGGCACAGCAGGTCAGGCAGCATCCGAGGAGCAGGAAAATCGACGTTTTGGGCAAAAGCCCTTCATCAGGAATGGGCCTTCATCCAGCATCTGCAGTACTCACTTTTGCCTGGTTACAACATGACGTTGACAGAATGCAGAGCTGGGCTAAGAAGTGGCGGATGAACTTCAACCTGGACAAATGCAAAGTGATTCATTTTGGAACATCAAATTTGAATGCTGAATACAGGATTAAAGACAAGATTCTTGGCAGTGTGGAGGAACAGCAGGATCTTGGGGTCCATATACATTGGTCTCTCAAAGTTGCCATCCAAGTTGATAGGGTTGTTAAGAAGGCGTATGGTGTTTTGGCTTTCACTAACAGCGGGAATGAGTTTAAGAGCTGCAAGGTTTTGCTGCAGCTGTATAGAACCCTAGTTAGACCATACTTGGAATATTGTGGTCAGTTCTGGTCACCTCATTATAGGAAGGATGTAGGTGCTTTAGAGAGGGTGCAGAGGAGATTTACCAGGATGCTGCCTGGATTGGAGGACTTGTCTTATGAAGAGAGGTTGAGTGACCTCGGGCTTTTCACACTGGAGAGAAGAAGGAAGAGAGGTGACTTGATAGAGGTGTACAAGGTAATGAGAGGCAGAGATAGAGTAGATAGACAGAGACTTTTCCCCAGGGCTGAAATGATTGTCACAAGGGGTCACAATTTTAAGGTGATTAGAGGAAGGTATAGGGGAAACATCAGAGGTAGGTTATTTATGCAGAGAGTAGTGGGTGCATGGAGTGCACTGCCTGCGGTGATGGTAGAGTCAGAGACATTAAGGACATTTAAGTGACTGCTGGACAAGCACATGGAAAGCAGTAAATTGAGGGGTGTGAAGGTTAGGTTCATCTTAGATTAAGATAAATGCTTAGCATAACATCGTAGGCTGAAGGGCCTGTACTGTGCTGTGTTGTTCTATGTTCTAAACGTCACTCTGAGGTAGTGCAAACACGGAGATGCAACACACTCGCAATGGAGACTTTAAACTCTAGGGGAGCTGTCTTAAACTCTGCAGGATGGAACCCTGAGTCCTTATTCCCATTGGCCTGTAACCCATTCAGGCTGATCAACTAAGGCTTGTATCAGTTATGACAGATCAGACCAACATGTGCCCTTGACTTGGACCCAATGGTTTAAATGGTTTCTTTCCTTCTATCTTGTTAATTGTTTTTGAAACTCCAGTAGCCAAAAAAGGAAATGAAAGTTGTTGTTGAAAGTACATTTTAGCATCATATATAAATTGCTGCTATTTAGGGTTTTATTCAGAGAGTCACAGAGCACAGAAACAGACTTTTCAGTCCAACCAGTCAATGCTGAACATAGTCCCAAACTCAGCGAGTCCCACTTGCTTGCTCCTGGCTCATATCCCTCCACACCTTTCCTATTCATGTACTTATCCAAATGTGTTTTAACATTGTTATTGTACCCACATCCATCACTTCCTCAGGAAGTTCATTTCATGCACGAACCACCCTCTGCGTAAAAAACTTGCCCCTCATGTTTTTTATAACGTCTCTCCTCTCACCTTAAAAATATGCCACTTAGTCTTGAAATCTCCTATCCTAGGGAAAAGACATGACAAAAACTATTTTCTATTAGTTGACTGAATTTCCCATGATGAAAAAGTGCAGAGTCTAGCGCAGGGTAAGTGAAGCAGCACACTTTGAGACTTAGAATCGCTTCTTAATTAGAATGATATGGGGTGTTTTTCTGCCTTCTCCAAGTGATATCAAACACCGCACCAGCTAACCAATATGTTTAAAGTAACACAAAAGTTAGTGGGCGGCACGGTGGCACAGTGGTTAGCACTGCTGCCTCACAGAGACCCGGATTCAATTCCCGACTCAGGCAACTGACTGTGTGGAGTTTGCACATTCTCCCCGTGTCTGCGTGGGTTTCCTCTGGGTGCTCTGGTTTCCTCCCACAGTCCAAAGATATGCAGGTCCGGTGAATTGGCCATGCTAAATTGCCCGTAGTGTTAGGTAAAGGGGTAAATATAGTGGTATGGGTGGGTTGAGCTTCGGCGGGTCGGTGTGGACTTGTTGGGCCGAAGGGCCTGTTTCCACACTGTAAGTAATCTAATTTAATCTACAAAGCAAAGATGTATTCATAAATAGTGAAGGTGCAAAATGTAGGTTAATTTTAGAGTGCCAGTCAGGGCTAGCAGCTATTGTGCATGGACAGACAATGAAGCTGAATGACCCCAGTAAGAAATGGGGAAGACCCTTGTAACACCATATAATCCCATATAGTATGGAAGCAGGCCACTCAGCCCATACCAACCCTCCAAAGATCATCTCCCCTAACCCCTAACTGCATTTTCCATGGCCAATTCACCAAACCTGCACATCTTTAGATTGTGGGAGGCAACCCACCCCGACACAGGGAGAACATGCAAACTCCACACAGATAGTCACCCAAGGCAGGAATCGGACCTGGATCTGTGAAGCAGCAGTGCTAATCACTGTGCCACTGTGTAGCTTAGCATCTGTTTGACCCAAACATCAATTCAACCCCGTAAACCTTTTGTGCAGTATGCACACAAAATCTTTACTGTCTCTAGAAGGACAGTACCAAGTCTCTTCATTGTAATTATTGGACAAAAACACCTTTATCAATCCACTGGAGACCATTGTGTTATGACCTTTGCCTAGTTAACACCATTAGGTTGTAACTGATGATGAAAATATGTATCAACTGTTCTCTGAAAAGCACCTGGACAGACCAACATCAGCATCCTACATACACAATAGAGTCACCAGTTGACAAATGGAACTGGACCCTAAGTGTTGAAATTTTATCCAGAATATTTCTTGGACATTTCAGTAGGGAAAGCACATAGGAGATCTTGAGATTTTAAAATTGCAATAATGGAAATGCTGAAGATAGAGGTGTTTCTTACACAGCTTGGTTAGTATCCAGTTTGTCAAATGCATTAATCTTTCCTGGAACAAAATTACATTTGGATAACACCAATAACCAATCCGTGGTATTTACCAGGCTAACTTCACTCCTTCTGCACCTTCCCCACACACTCAGAGCAACTTGTGTGTAAGGCAAAGGAAACCTACAATTAGATCTACAGAAGCAAGACAAGATTCGGGTAAGTCCACAGTATGTATTTCAAACCAAAAGCCCTAGAGGGCAGAGCTATCAATCACCTCGGAACAAGTACACAATGGAACATTCAGTTGTATGGATTGACGTGTCAAGCAGACCCTCACAGATCACCTGTTTACTAAGATCTGTAAATTTTTCAACTTAATTAATGCCTAACACAAAGCCTCTGTCAGTGATGGATATACACTATTCGGTTGGATCACAATGCTATTGTTTTAGCACAGCCTGATCTAGGTGTTTGTGCTTGGCAGTGTACACTTAGGTACCACTGAACAAAAAACAATATGCATTCACCGATAGCAGGTTGTTAGAACCAGCCAAATACTCACCATCTGTGGCCCAATGTCCATCACTGCCAGGTTTCTCAGTACCATGAAAGCTAATGTGATGGAACACAGAGTTCATTGACCTTTAAACTCCCACCAGGTGGAAGTTTTGTCATCTCCCTGTGAGATTCTTCCAGTCTGGTGCCATGAAACAAAACACAGGTTATTTCCAAAATGTTAAATTTCACTTATTACAAATGATCAGCCAATTTAAAGTTACCACAGGACATCTGTCCATTCCATTCTATTAACCGTATCTTTTCCAATTTAAAATCGTATTCAAGCACTCTGTTTTCTTCTGAATGTTACCTACAGGTTGTTCTGCTCTAACATGCGTTTCGTTAACGCGAATTCCCTGTAACCCTATTGATGAATTGGGGACACTATTTCTAAGTGTGATCTTTTAAATGTGCATCGCCATTTGAACACTGTTTCTCAAGTACAATTTTTCTATAATGCAGGGTCACACAAGAGCACAACCATTGCGTTATAGGACTACTTGTATTTCAAAACTGGCTAAAATTCTGCTATCATGGTAATGCATTTTAGGCGAGACCATGTCCTTAGTTGGAACTAGAAAGACTACTAGCACCTGGTTTGTTGGAAAGATTGTCATTTTATTTAACATTCTTCTAATTATTTATATTATTAATTACAGCATGCAGTTGTACACGGAAACATCTCTCCCCCAGAGTCTGCTGTCTTCTGATCTATTTCATCATTATTGATGTAATCTAACCATATATATCTTTGTGTATTAACCATTTACTCTGCAGTTGAGGTACTAATAGATAAGAGCTCCTGATGATTATGCATCCTACACTGAATGGTTCATAACTTGGCCACTTCCTGGCATTGTCTCACCTGACAAATTGCTTCGCAATATCAAATTGCGCTTTATAGTGCAAAATAAACAGGTCTATTTGTGTTGTGCTGTTCATGAGCACAGGATATCCCAAAATACTGTTTAATCAATGAAGTACTTTAGTAGTGTTGTCTCTGCTGTAATCTAGAAAATACAGCAGCCAGTTCGAACACAGTCCACTCCCATTAACAACAATGTGATAATGGACAGATTATCTGCTTTTGCGATGTTAGTTGAAACATTGGTCAGGACACCAGGTATATTCCCAGTTCTTCTTCAACACAGTACAATGATGTCTTTTATATTACGTGAGAGGGCACATGAGGCATTGTTTTACGGTGTCATCCAAAAGACAGCACCTCAAACACTGCTGCACTCATTCAGTGCTGCATTGTAGTGTCAACCTTGATTTCTGTGTACAGGTTCTGGAGTCAGACCCAAACTGACAATCTTCTGACCAAGCAATGAGAGTGTAACTAGCTGAGCCATGGCTGACACATAGAAATCAAGCCTTAGAAGTGGTCACATCTTTGCAAGTAGCAGTTAATGGTTTGGTTCCAACATGTAACACATGCTGCAAAGAATCTGCACAACACTTTATTACACCTCTTGTCAATATTGCCCTGACTGAACTTGCATTCCATATCAACTTTCATAACCACAGCTTGGCTTTAAAGCACTTTACCATGGATGCTCAGTAGCAGCAGTGTGTACTATTTACAAGATGCACTGCAGAAATTCGCCAAAGGTCCTTCAACAGCTCCTTCCAATCCCACGACCACTTCCATCTAGAAGGATAAGGTCAGCAGATATATGGGAATGCCACTACCTTCAAGTTCCCCTCCAAACCACTCACCATCCTGACTTGGAAATATATTGTTGTTACTACTTCTGGGTCAAAATCCTGGAGTTCCCTCCTTAACCGCAATGTGGGTAACCCCACAGCACATGGACTGCTGCGATTCAAGAAGGCGGCTCACCACCATCCTCTCACGGGCAACTAGGGACGGGCAATAAATATTGGCCTAGCCAGTGACACTCATGTCCCTTAAAAACAAAATGAAGTACTTCTGATGTGAAGCCACTGTTGAAATGTGTGCATATTAACATAGCAATTACTGCTAACAAAGATCCCACAAATAGTCATGAACAAGATAACAATAATCAGAACATTTGAAGTGTGTCCAGTTCTGGTCTCCCTCTTATCGGAAGGATATTATTAAAGCTGGAGAGGGTTCAGAAGAGATTTACCAGGATGTAGCCAGGAATGGAGTGTTTGTGTTATGAGCAGAGGCTAAATAGGCTGGGACCTTTTCCACTGGAGCATAGAAGGTGGAGAGGTGACCTTCATAGAGGCTTATAAAATCATGATCAGGTGAACGCCCGATCGCCCTTCCCTAGGGTGAGGGATTTCCAGACTAGGAGGCATACTCATAAGGTGAAAGAAGAAAGATATTAAAAAGACATGAGAGGCAATTTTTTTTACATAGAGTGGTTCGTGTGTGGATTGAACTACCAGAGGAAGTGGTAATGCAGGTACAACATTTAAAAGACATTTGGACAAGTACATGGAGGGATGTGGGCCAAACGCAGGGGAGTGGGACTAGTTTAGTTTGGGATTATGGTCAGCATGGGCTGGTTGGACCAAAGCGTGTGTTTCTATGCTGTGTGACTCTATAATTCTATAATTGTTTTGGTCTTCTTAAAAACGGTACCAGGGAATCTCTCATCTGCACCAAAGAGAATACCTGGAGCTTAAATTTTACAGTATCAACATGTTAAAAGTCAAATTCCACCTTTAAAATATTAAAGCATTTCACAGGAGCAATATTAAGCAAAATATGAGCCCAGATCACACAAGATTTGTGTGAGATGACCCATAAGTTTGGTCAAAGAGTTAGTTTTTGAGAAGTGGGAGAGAGGATAGATAGAGAAATAGATAGGTCCTAGACAACTGAAGGCATGGTCACCAAATGGTGAAGGGATTAGCCACAGGGAATCGTCAAAAGGCCTGAATTAGATGAGTACAGATACTTTGGAAAATTGCGCGGCTGAAGGAGATTCCTGAGATAGGTAGAGACACGGCCATGCCGAGATTTAAAAATAGGAATAAGAATTTTAAAATCAATACGCTGATGGATAGAAGGGAAAAGTTGGTCAGTGAAAGCAGGGCAATAGGTGAATGGGATTTGCTCTAAGTTAGGATGCAGGAAGCAGAATTTAGATGCCCTCAAGTTTGCAGAAGTTGAGATATGGGTGATCAGGTAGGAACGCGTTGAAATAATGAATCAGGAGGTAACAGATGTATGAACAAGGAATTCAGTAGCTGATAAGCTGAGACAGGAAGGCGATGTTATGGTGTCGTAGTCTTCATGAACAAACTCAGCTCCCAGCAAAATATAATACTGAGATTCTCAAATCATGTGTCTGGGCTCAGAACATCGCCAAGGAGAGTGGTGGCATTTTGAGTGGAGAACATAATGGTTTCAATATTCCCAGCATTTAACTGGAGCAATGCTCTGTTCTTACATATACAGCCGGCTCTGATATAATGTGATAATTCCGTTCCTGTGCGATCCTGTGTTACAAGAAAATTGCATAATAGCTGCACCACTTGAGCCAAGGGGGTTGGAATCATGTTATTGCCAGTGCAAGTAAAGAAAGGTCACGTTCTACAAATAATGTTCTGAATTCTTCAATCGCATCAAAGCCGATCTGCATTGGAGAAGCACACGTTATAGCAGCACCGACTGTGTTGTAGAGACAATACATACTTGGTACACTATATGTCTGACATAGAGCCAGTGGGCGGCACGGTGGCACAGTGGTTAGCACTGCTGCCTCACAGCGCCTGAGACCCGGGTTCAATTCCTGACTCAGGCGACTGACTTTGTGGAGTTTGTACATTCTCCCCGTGTCTGCGTCAGTTTCCTCTGGGTGCTCCGCTTTCCTCCCACAGTCACAAAGATGTGCAGGTCAGGTGAATTGGCCAAGCTAAATTGCCCGTAGTGTTAGGTAAAGGATAAATGTAGGGGTCTGGGTGGGTTGTGCTTCGGCGGGTCGGTGTGGACTTGTTGGGCCGAAGGGCCTGTTTCCACACTTTAAGTAATCTAATCTAATCAGAGCCATGCAATCATTCAGCACGGCAACAGACCCTTGGGCCCAACCAGTCCATGCTGACCATGTTTTCAAACTAAACTACTCCCACCTGCCTGCGTTTGGACCATATCCCTCCAAACCTTTACAATTCATGTACTTATCGAAGATGAGTGAAGAGAGGGCATAGTAGAGGATGTTACCGAAAAGAAAACATTGCCAACAGTGCAGTTTTCCCTGAGTCCAATATAGGAAATAGGAAAAGGTTACTCAGCCCTTCGAACCTGTGCTGTCGTTCAATTAGATTGGGGCTGATTTTCTACCTCAACAGCATTTTCCAGCACAATCCCCATATCCCTTGATACCTTTGATATCTAGAAATGTACCGGTCTCAACATGCTCAATGGTTGAGCTTCAACAGCCCCCTGGGATGCAGAATTCACCCTCTGATGGAAGAAATTCCTCTTCAACTCAGATGTCATATTCTTCAGGGAGAAGGTGAGCACTGCAGATGCTGGAGATCAGAGCCAAAGAGTGTGGTGGAGGACAGGCAACATCTGAGCAGCAGGAGAATGAATGTTTGAGCAAAAGCTCTTTGTCTGGAATGACAGAGTGGCCCAAGGAGGCTGTGTCCCGGAGGCGTTATGCCTATCTTATTACTGCACCTATTTTCAGAGAACATCTAAGGGACACCTACACCAACCAACCTCATCTCCTGTGGCCAAACACTTCAACTCCCCTTCCACTTCGCTGAGGACATGCAGGTCCTGGGCCTACTCCATCGCCAAACCCTTACCACCCGACAGCTAGAAGAAGAACACCTCATCTTCTGCCTCAGTACCCTCCATCCACATGGGATCAATGTGGATTTCACCAGGTTCCTCATGTTTCCTCCCTCCATCTCATCTCAGATCCAACCTTCCAACTGGGCTCTGCCCTCTTGACCTGTCCTACCTGTCCATCTTCCTTCCCACCCTCCTCTCTGACCTATCGCCTTCACCCCTCCCCATCTTTGTTTATGCACTCTCAGCTACCTTTCCCCCAGCCCTACCCCCCGCACTCCCATTTATCTCTCAGCCCCCTTGGACCTCTCTCATTCCTGATGAAGGGCTTATGCTCAAAACATCGATTCTCCTGCTCCTCGGGTGCTGCCTGACCGGGCAATCCTACCCATCCCAGTCTTGTTGAACTATCACTAGGGCAACTATATCCTTCCTTAGATAAAAAGATCAGAATTCCAGGTGCAACTCCATCAAAGCTCTTTATAAAAGCTGCAAGGCTTGGGGTGGTGATAGTCTAGTGACATTATTGCTGGACTGTTAATCCAGAGAGTCTAGATTAGAGTGGCTCTGGAAAAGCACAGCAGGTCGGGCAACATCCAAGGAGCAAGAAAATCGACGTTTCGGGCAAAATCCCTTCATCAGAAATGACGCTGGAAGCATTGGGGATGGAGAGATAAATGGGAGGAGGTGGGGCTGGGGAGAAGGTAGTTGAGAGTGCACGAGGTGGATGGAGGAAGGTAATAGGTTGGAGAGGAGGGTGGAGTGGATAGATGGGAAGAAAGGTAGACAGGTAGAATAGGTCATGAGGATGGTGTTGAGCTGGAAGTTTGGAGCTGGGGTAAGATGGGGGCAGGAGAAATGAAGAAACTGGTAAAGCCCACATTGATGCCCTGGGTTTGAAGGGTTCCGAGGTGGAAGATGAGGCATTAGTGCTCTGGAGACTCATGATCAAATCCTGACATGGCAGATGGTGGAATTTGAATTCAATTAAACAGAAAATCTGGAATTAAAAGTAATGACATTTGTGAATGAATTGTCAGGAAAAATCCATCCAATTAATTAATTTCCTTTAGGGAAACTGTCTTCTTTACCTCCTCTGCTGCAAATGTGTTGCTGGTCAAAGCACAGCAGGTTAGGCAGCATCTCAGGAATAGAGAATTCGACGTTTCGAGCATAAGCCCTTCATCAGGAATAAGAGAGAGAGAGCCAAGCCGGCTGAGATAAAAGGTAGGGAGGAGGGACTAGGGGGAGGGGCGATGGAGGTGGGATAGGTGGAAGGAGGTCAAGGTGAGGGTGATAGGCCGGAGTGGGGTGGGGGCGGAGAGGTCAGGAAGAGGATTGCAGGTTAGGAGGGCGGTGCTGAGTTGAGGGAACCGACTGAGACAAGGTGGGGGGAGGGGAAATGAGGAAGCTGGAGAAATCTGAATTCATACCTTGTGGTTGGAGGGTTCCCAGGCGGAAGATGAGGCGCTCCTCCTCCAGCCGTCGTGTAGTTGTGTTCTGCCGGTGGAGGAGTCCAAGGACCTGCATGTCCTCGGTGGAGTGGGAGGGGGAGTTAAAGTGTTGAGCCACGGGGTGATTGGGTTGGTTGGTTCGGGCGGCCCAGAGGTGTTCTCTGAAGCGTTCCGCAAGTAAGCGGCCTGTCTCACCAATATAGAGGAGGCCACATCGGGTGCAGCGGATGCAATAGATGATGTGTGTGGAGGTACAGGTGAACTTGTGGCGGATATGGAAGGATCCCTTGGGGCCTTGGAGGGAAGTGAGTGTGGAGGTGTGGGCGCAAGTTTTACATTTCCTGCGGTTGCAGGGGAAGGTGCCGGGGGTGGAGGTTGGGTTGGTGGGGGGTGTGGATCTGACAAGGGAGTCACGAAGGGAGTGGTCCTTGCGGAACGCTGATAGGGGAGGGGAGGGAAATATATCCTTGGTGGTGGGGTCCGTTTGGAGGTGGCGGAAATGGCGGCGGATAATACGTTGTATGCGCAGGTTGGTGGGGTGGTAGGTGAGAACCAGTGGGGTTCTGTCTTGGTGGCGGTTGGAGGAGCGGGGCTCAAGGGCGGAGGAGCGGGAAGTGGAGGAGATGCGGTGGAGGGCATCGTCGATCACGTCTGGGGGGAATCTGCGGTCCTTGAAGAAGGAGGCCATCTGGGTTGTGCGGTGTTGGAATTGGTCCTCCTGGGAGCAGATGCGGCGGAGACGAAGGAATTGGGAATATGGGATGGCGTTTTTACAGGGGGCAGGGTGGGAGGAGGTGTAGTCCAGGTAGCTGTGGGAGTCAGTCGGTTTATAATAGATGTCTGTGTTGAGTCGGTCGCCCGAGATAGAAATGGAAAGGTCTAGGAAGTACCTGGACTACACCTCCTCCCACCCTGCCCCCTGTAAAAACGCCATCCCATATTCCCAATTCCTTCGTCTCCGCCGCATCTGCTCCCAGGAGGACCAATTCCAACACCGCACAACCCAGATGGCCTCCTTCTTCAAGGACCGCAGATTACATCTATTATAAACCGACTGACTCCCACAGCTACCTGGACTACACCTCCTCCCACCCTGCCCCCTGTAAAAACGCCATCCCATATTCCCAATTCCTTCGTCTCCGCCGCATCTGCTCCCAGGAGGACCAATTCCAACACCGCACAACCCAGATGGCCTCCTTCTTCAAGGACCGCAGATTACATCTATTATAAACCGACTGACTCCCACAGCTACCTGGACTACACCTCCTCCCACCCTGCCCCCTGTAAAAACGCCATCCCATATTCCCAATTCCTTCGTCTCCGCCGCATCTGCTCCCAGGAGGACCAATTCCAACACCGCACAACCCAGATGGCCTCCTTCTTCAAGGACCGCAGATTACATCTATTATAAACCGACTGACTCCCACAGCTACCTGGACTACACCTCCTCCCACCCTGCCCCCTGTAAAAACGCCATCCCATATTCCCAATTCCTTCGTCTCCGCCGCATCTGCTCCCAGGAGGACCAATTCCAACACCGCACAACCCAGATGGCCTCCTTCTTCAAGGACCGCAGATTACATCTATTATAAACCGACTGACTCCCACAGCTACCTGGACTACACCTCCTCCCACCCTGCCCCCTGTAAAAACGCCATCCCATATTCCCAATTCCTTCGTCTCCGCCGCATCTGCTCCCAGGAGGACCAATTCCAACACCGCACAACCCAGATGGCCTCCTTCTTCAAGGACCGCAGATTCCCCCCAGACGTGATCGACGATGCCCTCCACCGCATCTCCTCCACTTCCCGCTCCTCCGCCCTTGAGCCCCGCTCCTCCAACCGCCACCAAGACAGAACCCCACTAGTTCTCACCTACCACCCCACCAACCTGCGCATACAACGTATTATCCGCCGCCATTTCCGCCACCTCCAAACGGACCCCACCACCAAGGATATATTTCCCTCCCCTCCCCTATCAGCGTTCCGCAAGGACCACTCCCTTCGTGACTCCCTTGTCAGATCCACACCCCCCACCAACCCAACCTCCACCCCCGGCACCTTCCCCTGCAACCGCAGGAAATGTAAAACTTGCGCCCACACCTCCACACTCACTTCCCTCCAAGGCCCCAAGGGATCCTTCCATATCCGCCACAAGTTCACCTGTACCTCCACACACATCATCTATTGCATCCGCTGCACCCGATGTGGCCTCCTCTATATTGGTGAGACAGGCCGCTTACTTGCGGAACGCTTCAGAGAACACCTCTGGGCCGCCCGAACCAACCAACCCAATCACCCCGTGGCTCAACACTTTAACTCCCCCTCCCACTCCACCGAGGACATGCAGGTCCTTGGACTCCTCCACCGGCAGAACACAACTACACGACGGCTGGAGGAGGAGCGCCTCATCTTCCGCCTGGGAACCCTCCAACCACAAGGTATGAATTCAGATTTCTCCAGCTTCCTCATTTCCCCTCCCCCCACCTTGTCTCAGTCGGTTCCCTCAACTCAGCACCGCCCTCCTAACCTGCAATCCTCTTCCTGACCTCTCCGCCCCCACCCCCCTCCGGCCTATCACCCTCACCTTGACCTCCTTCCACCTATCCCACCTCCATCGCCCCTCCCCCTAGTCCCTCCTCCCTACCTTTTATCTCAGCCGGCTTGGCTCTCTCTCTCTTATTCCTGATGAAGGGCTTATGCTCGAAACGTCGAATTCTCTATTCCTGAGATGCTGCCTAACCTGCTGTGCTTTGACCAGCAACACATTTGCAGCTGTGATCTCCAGCATCTGCAGACCTCATTTTTTACTCGTTCTTTACCTCCTCTGGCCTGTGACTCCAAACCCACAGCAATTACCCTCTGGGTAATTAGGGATGGGCAATAAATGGTGACCTTGCTGGCGATGCCCTCATCTGATGAATGAATTGAATGAAAGCATCCTTACTGCTGTACTCACATTATCTTGCAATAAAGACCAAGATACCATTCGCTTTCCAAATTGCTTGCAGCATCTGCACGCTGGCTTGAATTGCCTTATGGAGAAGGATGCACAGATCCCTTTGAGTATCAACACTAATATAGAGTGAACATTTAGGGCACCAGTTCTGCTTTCAAGGTGCACAGCTTAGAATTTCCCTCCTCCACAGACCTATCTTGTTGCAAAGGGCTTGATAACAAAAATTCCTGTTTAGGGGAGGGCAAGACGAGGGTTGCCTTGAGTGACCTTGGAAGCAGATTGGACGTGCTTTTGGGGACTGGGGCAGAACTGTTAGCTGGGCTATCTAATCCTTGTATCGCTTCTTAAAACTGTCAATTAAGAAGTGAATTCTGCTGAGTTAAGTGCTTTTGGGGATTTTAAAACTGAATCAATCAACCAAAATGACGAGTGACTACAGTTAGTTCTGTTAGAATTGCAGGAAATGATTAGATTATTTACAGTGTGGAAACAGGCTCTCTGGCCCAACCAGTCCACACCGACCCTCCAAAGAGCAATCCACCCAGACCCATTTCCCTCTGATTAATACACCTAACACTATGGGTAATTTAGCCTGGCCAATTCACCTAACCTGCACATGTTTGGACTTTGGAAGGAAACCCCACACAGACACAGGGAGAATATGCAAACGCCACGCAGATAGTTGTCCAAGGCAGGAATTGAACCCAGGTCTCTGACACTGTGAGTCAGCAGTGCTAACCGCTGTGCCACCATGCCACCCATTAACCACTGTGCCACCATGCCACCCATTACTGTGATGATAATAGTTTTATTTTCTATGCTCCGATGTCAATCAAAGCCGGGCAGGCGCAGAGTTTATTTTACTCTAACTGGAAGCTGTGCCTGATTTATATTTCTTTAATAAGGGGTTGGATATTTACATAACTTCAGATCATGACACACAATAAACATTACCTACTCCTAAATAGCATTTATGTTTTCTCCATAAATTCATGACTCCCACATTGGAGGTTAAGGCACTTGGCCCATTAAAAATAGGCTTGATTTGAACTCATTAGGTTCAAAGGGCCCTGCTGATTCCAGCCTGCATGATTCTTGACCCACCTGCTGCCCCCTGTTAGCTGAAGCCAGACCAGAACTTGCGACCCACCATATCTAGAGGCCTTTGGAGTCAGTCAGACTCTGAAAACTTGGTCCCTCATCCAGGGATTTGAAACCAAAGACTTCAGGCTGAAAGATCAAGGGTTCTAGCACTAAGCCAAGCCTGACACCAGTAGCGTAGAGCTTGAAATACAAGACCTGCAAGAGAGGGAAGTTTTGGAACTGTCACTTGTGTTACATGTTAACGCCCCCATGTGTATTGTAGATCTGGAGGGGTCAGTATGCAGTATGTCAGCCTCAAGGCTGAATCCTGTGGACTTCAGTTCTGCCCCAGGACTTGTTGATCATATATAATTTCCTTTTGTGCATCCATTCAAAACGATGAGCATGCTAATCATTCTGCGACATTCCCCAAATGAGGACAAAAGTGTGCAAGGAGGTACATTTTCTCACTCACACTTCAAAGAACAAAGAAAATCTACAGCCCAGGAACAGGCCCTTCGGCCCTCCAAGCCTGAGCCAATCGAAATGTACTGTCTAAACCTGTCAGTCAATTCCTAAGCATTTGTATCCCTCTGCTCCCCACCTATTCATGCATCTGTCCAGACGCATCTTAACTGAATCTACCGTGGCTGCCTCTACCACATTTGCTGGCAACACGTTCCAAATGCCTACCACCTTCCATACCAGGCAACATCCTCATAAACTTTCTCTGCACCCTCTCCAAAGCTTCCACATCCTTTTGGTAATGTGGCGACCAGAACTGTACACAGTATTCTAAATGCGGCCAAACCAATGTCTTGTACAATTTTAACATGACTTGCCAGCTCTTATACTCAATACCCCGTCCAATGAAGGCAAGCATACTATTTGCCTTCTTAACCACTCTATCCACCTGTGCAGCAACCTTCAGGGTACAATGGACCTGCACTCCCAGATCTCTCTGCCCATCAACTTTTCCCAAGGCTCTTCCATTCATTGTATAATTCGCTCTATAATTAGACTTGCCTAAATGCATTACCTCATATTTGTGTTTCCCCTTTCAACTCTTCCTTATTTTGTCATGTACTATTTGAATGCAGAAGTATTGACCCATAATCATTGCTTTTAAAACAGCTGCATGGTATTACTCAGCTGCGCTGGATTGGATGGTTGGAGTGAGATAATTCTCCCAAGGTCAGTATCCTGTCACCAAGTCACCCTTTGTTTACATGAGCACAGTAAGTGACACTGACCCAGCTAGCTCAGAACCAGCTATTGGAATGAGCAGAACCCCTTACACCCCTGTTTATTTTTTTCTCCTTTTTTTTATATGCTGTGTGAATGGTCCTGTTGCTTTTCTGTTTTTTTTCTTTTTTTTTTTTTTTTTCTTTCTTTTTAACCCCCACACTCCTGTTTATTTTTTTTTCCATACACTCCTGTTTATATCTGTCAGCCGGGGCTCCCTGATTGGACCAGGTTAACATCCCCAGTCAGCGAATCCATTCTATGACATCCACCTGGCTAACTTTGTTCCAATAACTACAAGACAGTAACTCCCTAAACATTAGCAGTTTTCTCCAAGAACACCAGCTGACAGCCTTTCATGAACCTCCAGTGAGGAATTCTTGCTTTGATGGTGTTATGATGTCTTTCTCTGCATTAACAGTTTGGACACCTCAGAGCTTCATTTGCAATTTCATTAGCATTGACTCAACACTGAGTAACATTGCTTCCTGAAGCTTATTGTAACAAAAGGCAATTGGGTCCCAGACAGTCCCGTCGAATGGACCCACGGCCAAGATTGTCAGTTAAAATCTAGAGGAGGATCTGCACAATGTAACTGTAACTCTGTAACTTATTTTGTCAGCTACATTTATCTGGGCAAGTGAAAGTAAAATGCACAATTGGATTATACCTCCGTTTCAGTTATGGGGCGAAGATAAAGCTACTGCATGGAGGAATAAATGGAGCTTATTGGATGAATATCTCACAAACTAAAGCAAAGGTAAAGTTGCCATAGTCCCAGAGGACCATGTAGGGGGCATTGTGAAGAGATCCTAGTTTGATTCATGGTGTCTGTTAAGTTACTTTGACTAACTGGAGGTGACAGATAATCTCAGATTTCACATCCTTAGTGTCATAGAGTCACCGAAATGTACAGCACGGAAACAGACCCTTTGCTCCAACTTGTCCATGCCAACTAGATAGCCTAAATTAATCTAGTCACATATCGCTCTAAACCCTTCCTACTCATATACCCATTCAGATGCCTTTTAAATGTAACCATTGTACCAGCCTCCACCACTTTCTCATTCCATGCACGCACCACACTCTGCACGGAAGCGTTGCCCCTTGGGTCCCTTGTAAATCTTTCCCCTTTCACCCTAAACCCATGCCCTCTAGTTCTGGACTCCCACACCCCAGGGAAAAAGCTTTGTCTATTTACCCTATCCATGCACCTCATGATTGTATAAACCTCTATAAGGTCACCCCTCAGCCTCCGACGCTCCAGGAAAAACAGCTCCAGCCTGTTCAGTCTCTCCCTGTGGCTCAAATCCTCCAACCCTGGCAACATCCTTGTAAATCTTTTCTGAACCTTTTGAAGTTTCACAACATCCTTCCTATAGGAGGGAAGCCAGAATTGCATGCAACATTCCAAAAGTGGCTGAGCCAATGTCCTGTACAGCTACAAGATGACCCCCCGACTCCTATACTCAATATTCTGGTGAATAAAGGAAAGCATACCAAATGCCTTCTTCACTATCCTATCTACCTGTAATTCCACTTTCAAGGAGCTACAAACCTGCACTCCAAGGTCTCTTTGTTCAGCAACACTCCCTAGGACCTTACCATTAAATATGTAAGTCCTGACCCGATTGAGGTCTGGAGTTGGAAAATCAGTTGGTGCACATGATCATGTTTAGATGTGATGGCCCTCTAGTCTGAATAGTGGTAAATATCCACTTTCCAGGGACACACATTAACAGATATCGATGGTTCGCTATTGCTCCTGCACAGTAGGCCTGGGACAGGCTTGAAGAGGAGGCAACACATTGAGTAGTGAAACAACTGAGGTGAAAGCTGAAAACAAAATAAAATTACAAGGCTTTGGGGGTAGCCTTCGGCAAAATGCCTGTGGGTAGGGTGAAGGCCGATTCTCTTACAGTTATCTGGTATAGCAGTTCCCTTAAGAGCCATGAACAGTATCAGAGTTGGGTTTAGCTGATGGCTCTCAGTCAGTCCTTTCAAATTGTTCTCCTCCACAGGAAGCTAGTGGATCATTTTTGAAGAAATACTCATGCTAACAGTAGGATTAAAGTTCAGCTCACTGCACCTGGGTTTCATTTCACTGTCTTGCACCTGTTCCCCCTCTAATGGGTGGAATAATACATCCATTTCCTTCTCCTCCTTTACTCTACTCACTGACAACTGTCGCATTCTTGCTATAATTACAAATAATACTGCTCATTTTTTCTCTCTGCTACTCCATCACTGCCTCGTGATTTTATTCCTATTGTGTTTTGTTCTCGACACACACAGATGTTTTGAATAAGCTGTTGTAAAGCTCAAATACCCAACTGCAGACCTTGACCCCTTGTACACACATCCGAATTATAGCTCTTTCACCGAAGAGAGGTTTCTCTTCAAGTCTGAGACAACAATTAACCAGACTCTTGTAACCCAATCTTTTTTGTTAAAATGAAATTTGAAGGGTTTCTCGACACTGAAATGATTGCAAAGCAATCTGGTTATAGACACCTCACATTTACGGGCAGAATGTTGGGAGCAATAATTCCTTTGGAGTTCAGCATGTTCTTTCATCCTTCCATCTTCCCTTAGACCCTTTGCTCAGTGATTTTGAAAATCTGAACTAAAGGGAGCAAATCTTTATTTTAAGATTGTTGCTTTCTGCAAAAATTCATTAATTGCAAGTTTTGTATATAGGTGGAAGTTAGCAGGTTAATTAGCTACAGGCTAATGCTAAAATTGGGACTTATCTAGTTTATAACATGGCCATTGTCAGCAGGCCTGGAAGGCACAACAGTGCCCAGAGGCACTCAGGCTCATCTGGAGAAATGGTTTTCGCTGGCCATTTAAAGAGCAAAGTGAAGAGTTCTGAAGAACATAAGATCATAAGAACGAGGAACAGGAGTACACCTTCCATCCCTTTGAACCTGCTCCATCACTCATGGCTGATCTTTTCGTGGATTCAGTTCCACTTGACTGCCCTCTCACCATAACCCTTAATTCCTTAACTGTTCAAACATTTATTCACCTTAGCTTGAAAAACATTTACTGAGGAAGCCTCAACTGCTTCCCTGGGCAGGGAATTCCATAGATTTACAACCCTCTGGGTGAAGACGTTTCTTCTCAATTCAGTCCCCAACTCCCCCTAATTTTGAGGCTATGCCTTCATGTCCTAGTCTCACCTGCCAGTGGAACCATCTCCTCTATGTTGATCTTATCTATTCCCTTCATAATTTATATGTTCCAGTAAGATCCTCCCTCATTCTTCTAAATTCCAATGAATATAATCCCAATCTACTCAGTCTCTCATCATAAGCCAACCCCCTCAACTCCAGAATCAACCTAGTGAACTTCCTCTGCGCCTCTTCTAGTGCATCCTTTCTCAAGTGAGGAGACCAAAACTGCACACAGTATTCCTCACCAGCACCCTGTATCGCTGCAACATAACTCCCCTGCTTTTAAGCTCAGTCCCTTTAGCAATGAAGGACAAAATTCCATTTGTCTTCCTAATTAACCGTTGTACCTGCAGACCAATCTTCTGTGATTCCCACACAAGGACACCCCTGTCCCTCTGCACAGCAGCATGCTGCAATTTCTTACTGTTCAAATAACAGTCCTTTTTACTGTTATCCCTACCGAAATAATTGACATCATTTTATTAACATTGTACTCCATCTGCCAGACTTTTCACAGTCCTCTGCACACTTTGCTCTACCACTCTAAGACTCATATGGGAATCATCATACGATGCCTACAGATTGGAGGCAAGCCATTTGGCCCATCGGGTCCATACCAATGTTCCACCGACCTACCCTCCCCACCCTATACCTTTGTCTGATTGATTGATTAATTGATTTATTAATATGTGCACTGAAGTACAGCTAAAAGCTTTGTTTATGAGCAGACCAGGCAGATCATAGTAAGCAAGGATGTATGTACAAATGATGATCTTAAGTTTAAAAGTGGAGAACGGTTATAAGAAATTTTAGAGTCAGATCTGCTGTAGGGAGAGTCGCACAGTATTGGCGCCATCTTGTCACCATTTCCCAAACATCCTTGGACACTATGGGTAATTTAGCTTGGCCAATCCACCTATCCTGCACATCTTTGGACTGTGGGAGCACCCAGAGGAAACCCACGCAGACATGGGGAGAATATGCAAAATCCACACAAGAGGGTGGAATTGAACCCGGGTCCCTGGCTCTGGATTTGTTAACTCTGTTTTTTTCTCTCCACAGATGCTGCCAGTCTTTCTGAGTGTTCTTTCTTATTTATTTATTTTGTGGGATGTGGGCATCATTGGCTGGGCCCAGCATTTATTGCCCGTCCCCTAGTTGCCCTTGAGAAGGTGGTGGTGAGCTGCCTTCTTGAATCGTTGCAATCCATCTGCTGTGGGTTGACCCACAATACCGGTAGGGAGGGAATTTCAAAATTTTTACTCAGCTATATTTATGAAATGGCGATATATTTCCAGGTCAGGATGGTGAGTGGGTTGGAAGGGAACTTGAATGTGGCGGTGTTCCTGTATACAGCGCGTGTTGGTGTATTGTGACAATCGTGTTCCTCTGTAACCTCACACAATAGGAAATCATGTTGGAGAAAATCGTGCTGAAGAAAAGCGTGCTGTAGAAAATCATGCTGTAGAAAAGCGTGCTGTAGAAAATCGTGTTGTAGAAAATCATGCTGAAGAAAATCATGCTGTAGAAAATCGTGTTGTAGAAAATCATGCTGTAGAAAATCATGCTGTAGAAAAGCGTGCTGTAGAAAAGTGTGCTGAAGAAAATCATGCTGTAGAAAATCATGCTGTAGAAAATCATGCTGTAGAAAAGCGTGCTGAAGAAGATTGCTGTAGAAAAACTCTACACCCATTTAGTAGAAAGTTTGCATTATCTAAACAGCGTCCACAATTCATCAATCGCATTACAGCCAATATGCGCCAATTAACCACGTGTTATACCAGAATGACCTGTATCTGCTGCCCCTGTCCTTCTTGATGGAAGTGATCATGGGTTTGGAAGGTGCAGTCTGAGGATCTTTGGTGAATTTCTGTGAGGTTCTCCAGTGCTTTCTGTTTTTATTATAGAATTGAAGAATTATTGCCTGGCTGTTAATAAGTTGTGCTGTACGCATATGCCAACTCATTACATTGCTGCCACGATTTCAATAGGTATAGGAATCTGCAGATCTGTTTGTGTTGTATGTGTACCTTGCTGTAGAGTTCAGCTGTAAGAACTCGATGTAAGAACAAGAACAAAGAGCAAAGAAAATTTACAGCCCAGGAACAGGCCCTTCGGCCCTCCAAGCCTGAGCCAATCCAAATGTACTGTCTAAATCTGTCGGTCAATTCCTAAGCATTTATATCCATCTGCTCCCCACCTACTCATGCATCCAGACGCATCTTAAATGAATCTACCATGCCTGCCTCTTTCACCTCTGCTGGCAACGCATTCCAAACGTCCACTACCCTCTGTGTGAAGTACTTGCCACATGTATCCCCCTTAAATTTTCCTCCTCTCACCTTGAAAGTGTGACCTCTGGTTACTGAATCCTTCACCCTGGGAAAAAGCTTGTTTCTATTCACCCTGTCTATACCCTTCATGATTTTGTAAACCTCAATCAGGTCCCCCTCAATCTCCTTTTCTCTAGTGAAAATAAACCTAACCTACTCAACCTCTCTTCATAGCTAGCACCTTCCATACCAGGCAACATCCTCGTAAACTTTCTTTGCACCCTCTCCAAAGCACCCACATCCTTTTGGTAATATGGCGACCAGAACTGTACACAGTATTCTAAATGCAGCCGAACCAATGTCTTGTACAATTTTAACATGACTTGCCAGCTCTTATACTCAATACCCAGTCCAATGAAGGCAAGCATACTATATGCCTTCTTGACCACTCTATCCACCTGTGCAGCAACCTTCAGGGTACAATGGACCTGCACTCCCAGATCTCGCTGCCCATCAACTTTTCTCAAGGCTTTTCCAATCATTGCATAATTTGCTCTATAATTAGATTTGCCTAAACGTACTGTATGAATATTATACAGTACTATAAAATGTTAAACTGACAGTATTTACTTCAAAACTTCTCCCTACAGTCCCAACTGCATAACAGTGGAGCGGGAATCATTCCCTTTAGTTTTTAAGAGTTGTGTTTTTAATACCTATCTACTTGCGAAAAGAGTTCTGGTCAAGACGGCCACAAATCACTGGAGATGATTTCGTAAAAAATTATTTGCAAGTTCACCAGCACAATGGCAGAGTCTCCTGAGAAAGATCCAAGGTTATGACTGTGATCTTAGGTATAAACTGCATAATCTGCTGGGCAGTTGGCAACATGCCAGCCGACCTGGTGAAAACAAAGTCAGAAGTCACATGACGCCAGATTAATGTCCAACAGAGCCAACTTTACAAGTTGTTCTTGAATTACAAAGAAGTACTCTGAGGACATGTTATATTCTATAATGCCGAAGGTGAACCCAACTGGTGATTTTTTTCAGAGATGTTGCTCTCAAATGTAGCATTGCAATGTGTCAATCTTGCTTGGTCAGTCTACATTTGAGGATTGGATTTTTGACTGTGTGAATCATGCATTCAGACAGACCATTGGACCCATGACAATGTGGAGAGAAAGTCAAGAAAAAATATGTGCCGTGATCCCTCTCAGGGTGCCAAATAAATTAAAACTGGAGTTAGAGTTTGCCTGTACCTTTGACTCTGCAAGTTGACTTTGTTGATACCGAACTTGAAGATGTGCTCCAAATTGACCTGGTACTTTTCACAAAACGCAAAACACTCGCAGCTACAGGAAGAAACTGTTGAAGTTTCACATGACAGAAACTGTGGAAAAAACATTGTCAAAAGATGACCTGATTCAATTCAGCATGCCCATAAATACTTGAGACCATCTTAGCCTTTTCAAGGTGAGCTGGGAATCCTCCCAAGGAGTCACACTTAAAAGATGGCTGAAAATCACACCAGAATACTTGCTACCTGATGCTGTTCAACAATGTCATCACTCACACATGGGCCTCACACGCCACGCTCTTGTCCAATAGATTGGACAAGAATGTGCACCAAGAGAGTTGGTGTTTTGGCTGAGCATCAGCAGTGACATGGGAACCATGTCAAGAGAATATGCCAAGTCAGCACTAATGCTGCATGAAGTATCTGACTGTCCTTGGTCCAACAATTTTCACGTCCATGGAAGTGACCAGCTCATCATCATTACCAGCTCTACCAAGTATCCTGTCACTCATCAAACATACAATACATCAAGTCCAACTGCCAGGCAAACTCTAACTCCAGTTTTAATTTATTTGGCACCCCGAGAGGGGTCATGGCACATATTTTTTCTTGACTTTCTCTCCACATTGTCATGGGTCCAATGGTCTGTCTGAATGCATGATTCACACAGTCAAAAATCCAATCCTCAAATGTAGACTGACCAAGCAAGATTGACACATTGCAATGCTACATTTGAGAGCAACATCTCTGAAAAAAATCACCAGTTGGGTTCACCTTCGGCATTATAGAATATAACATGTCCTCAGAGTACTTCTTTGTAATTCAAGAACAACTTGTAAAGTTGACTCTGTTGGACTTTAATCTGGCGTCATGTGACTTCTGACTTTGTCCATCCCAATGCAACACTGGGACCTCCACCTCTATATCCTGGGGGTTACCATTGACCAGAAATCAAACTGGACTAGCCATTTAAATACTATGGCTATAAGATCAGATCAGAGGTTAGGAATCTTGCAGGAAGTAATTCACCAGTCTTAGTCTATCCAGCAGCAAGAAGGTACGATCAGGGCTGTGATGGAATGCACTGCACTCTGTTCACATCACCTATTAAATCTGTGTCAGAACTTGATAAAGTTTTATTGCTGCAGTGTGTCAGGTATCTTTCATATCTGTTGTGTTGATGGCTGTGCCCCGGTCTTTTCCTGGCACATGCAAGGTTTGGCTGTTAACACTGTTTATTAGCGTTTTGTGATTTGAACTGGAGAGTTGTTGAAATAGCAATGCTTTAAAAATTCATGGTAGCCAGCTGCTATTGTCTGTAGTTGTTTTTATTTCCACATGTGGTACAAATAATACTTCAGTTTCGTAATTTTACAGCTTGGATGATTAAAGGTTAAATAATACAACATGTGTTTGAACTCTCAATGGCTCTTATTTTTACTGTGTCTGATATATTATTCCCAATTTAGACTCTGCTTTAACCTGAGAGGCCTGTGCTCAGGCACATTAACCTGACTAAAGGCAAACAACCTGCAAACTATAAGAAATCTGTGGAAAATGAGAAGAAATGTTCTTCCTGTGAGTGCTACGCTCCAAGAAATGTCTGTTTTCCGCATCTCATCCACTTGCCATTCCTATGTAGAACTATATGAACTAAACAGTGCACTCTAGAATCACTTAATGTTACTAACAGGCTAAAGTGTTGCAGTTTATCTTGAACTTAGGAAAATAAAGCAACTTCTGAAGTTGGGGTGGTATGGTGGTTCAGTGGTTAGCACTGCTGCCTCATAGCGTTCGATTCCAGCCTCAAGCAACTGTCTGTGTGGAGTTTACACATTCTCCCTGGGTCTGCATGGGTTTCCTCCCACAGTCCGAAGATTGTGCGGGTTAGGTGGATTGGCCATGCTAAATTACCCCATAGTGTCCGGGGAAGGGGGGGGGTTTGTGGGGGTTAACATTGGGAATGCAGGATTACAGAGATGGGGTGAGTCTGGGTGGGATGCTCTTCAGAGGGTTGCTGTGGACTTAATGGGCTGAATGTGGGGATTCTATGCAATCGAAACGAGTCAAATTCAGATAACGTGAAAGATCCATGATATTGAGGTGCTGGTGTTAGATTGGGGACTGGATGAAGTTGCACAACGCCAGGTTATAGTCCAGCAGGTTTATTTGAAATCACAAGCTTTCAGAGTGCTGCTCCTTCGCCAGGTGAAGCAGAGGGGTGCACACAGGTGTGGAATTTATAAGCAGAGAGATAATGGCACGATAATTCCACATAATTAATCTGTGCCTATGAGCTTCCTGCCACACTCCAGAATTTTGCACGGGAACACCAAGACAACCCATTTGTCTGCATTGACGACATGGTGAGTTGTATCGCTGTTGGCTAAAGGCAGCACGCTAAACAGGAAAAGGAAAGGCAGAAGGCTGGAGATTAAGAGGGGATTTGAGGAAACTTTTTTTCTCACACAGAGGGTGATGGGGGTCTGGAACTCACTGCCTGGGATGGTGTTGGAGGTGGATTAACTCCTACCTTTAAAAAGTACTTGGATGAGCGCTGAAATGGATAGGACAAGTGCTGGAAAGTGGGACGAGCATCGATTTAGCATGGCTTTGGTAGACTCGATGGGCTGAAGGGTCTGTTCTGTGCTGCATGATTCTATGATAACAGATTTTTCAGACCCAGACCCAGCTCCCGACATTTTTCAATGTCATTTCCTGTACCAGGTGAATCAAAGTAAAGCTTGGAAACAAATTGAAAATTTTGGAAGGTTGAGGTGATGGTGGGAGGGTGTGATTGAAACCTACGGATACTGAGAGCCTTGGAGTGAGTGACACTGCCTCAGAGAGAGGGGATGATCCTTTCAAACTGAGATGGGGAGGAACGTCTTCAGCCAGAGGGTAGTGAATCTGTGGAGCTCATTGCCACAGAAGGCTGTGTGGAGGCCAATCCATTGAGTGTATCCAAAGCAGAAATAAATAGGTTCTTGATGAATAAGGAGATCAAGGGTTATACGGAGAAGGCAGGAGAGGGCGGCATTGTGGCTCAGTGGTTAGCACTGCTGCCTCACAGCACCAGGGACCCAGGTTTGATTCAAGCTTTGGGCGTTCTCCCCATGGCTGCGTGGGTTTCCACCGGGTGCTCCGGTTTCCTCCCACAATCCAAAGATGTGCAGGTCAGGTGAAGTGGCCATGCTAAGTTGCCCATAGTGTCACGTGCATTAGTCAGAGGGAAAATGGGTCTGAGTGGGTTACTCATCAGAGGGTCGGTGTGGACCTGTTTGGCCGAAGGGCCTTTTTCCACACTGTAGGGAATCTAATTTAGGTTGAATTGGGTTGAGAAACGTATCAGCCATGATCAAATGGCGGAGTTGACTTGATAGGCTCAATGGCTGAATTCCGCTCCTTTCTCTCCTATTTCTTGATGAAGGACTTATGCCCGAAACATCGATTCTCCTGCTCCTCAGATGCTGCCTGACCTGCTGCGCTTTTCCAGCACCACACTCTCAACTCTGAATTCCAGCATCTGTAGTCCTTTCTTTCTCCCATATCTTACGGTCCACGTTTCACACATTTACTGCTTTTGTGCTGCTTCCTTCAGGACTCTTTGCTTCCATGAAATAAGTGGAGCCGCAGAGTAAAAAAAAGTCTTCAAATTCAGTCCAATCGTGATGAAAAATATGATGGCTGCATTTTTGTTTTGCAAAGAAACAGTGTTTCCTAACACAATCTGCAACAACTGTCAAACTTGGGACGTTAAATCATTCAAGTGAGAAATGTGACTGGTGAGAGTGAAGAGCTGGGAGCAAAATCGGGTTAAATAGGCCTCTCTTCGGGTTCTCTAAAATCTCCGCTTAAGGTGTATTTGGGGCCAGATCTGACTCACGGTGATTTCACTGAAATCTCTTTCCTTTCCAAAGTGTCTTGTGATTTATAGCTGTCACCTTTTGTGTCCCCAGTTTGATCAGAACCTTTGACCTCGCTTGCTATCCCGGGCGATCCCTGACGAAATTTGGGCCGAAACCTCCACCCAGACTTTGCCCCAAAGTACCCTGCTCATCTTCAAAAGTACCCTGCTCAAAACAGTCTCCTCCTCCAATCGAGTCTAGACTCATGAACAGGAAGCAAAGTTGGCAACTGGAATGTCTGCAAGACAGGGGTTTAACACTTGCTCGTTCTTGAAAGAAAGTAAACGGAATCCTCCTGTGTCTGACTAATCTCAGAACACCCAGACGAAGCATTTGGAAAAATATCATCTTTCCCAGGCAGGAAGTGCAGGTGTTACATTAAAGGGCTGCTAGGGGAGCTGTTTTGGAACCAACGATTGGATTTATAACTCAATTTTTTTTTTACAAATTTATGCTTCATGATTAAAAACATGTTGAACGCCGACTTAATTACCACTTCTCGTGTTTTCACTTCAGTTTCTTGCAGTTGAAGGATTCATTCATTGTTAGAAGAATTTAAAGTATAATGAGTCAAACTCTGTCGCGATAGCAGATGACAAAATGTATTTGTATAACAGTTGATGGTCTGCATTTTAGATATTAGATATCGAATGTGTATTTTCACCCTCCTATTGCTGTTCAGTCATTCTCTGTGAGCACTTTGTTTGAAATAATTAACAAGGATTATATTTAGCCGGATCACACACAATGAAATTTGGCACAAATGGCAATCGTAAAATGACAGAAAAGTTATAGGACTGAAAGAGGCCATTTGGCCAATTGTGAATCTACTTGCACTCCGAATAAGCAACTCACTGTGTATCATTTGTCGCCTATCATTGATTGCTCAGTTGAGAAGGTGATCGTGAGCTGTTTCCTTGAACCACTGCGGCCAACATTGAGTCATCGAGCATGTTGACTTTGGTCCAACCAGTCCATGTCAAACATAATCCCAAACTAAACTAGTTCCACCGGCCTGCTCCTGGCCCATACCCTCCAAATCTCTCCTATTCATGTACTTATCCAAATATCTTTTAAACGTTGTAACTTTACCCACATCTACCCACACGCGAATGACTCTGGTAAAACATTTGCCCCCAACGTCTTTATTAAATTTCTCGCCTCTCACCTTAAAAATGCAGCCAGTCATCTTGAAATCTCCCATTCTAGGGAAAGCTGACTACCATTAACTCTATCTATACCCCTCACTATTTTATAAACTGCTGTAAGGTCACCTCTCAACCTCCTACACTCCATTGAAAAATGTCCCAGCCTATCCAGCTTTTCTTTCTAATTCAGACTTTCCACACCCAGCAACATCCTGGTAAATCTCTTCTGAACCCTGCCCAGCTTCCAGCTTAATAATACCCTTCCTATAACTGGGTGACTAGAACTGGACACAATATTCCAGAAGATGCCTCACCAACATCTTGTTTAACCTCAACACAACTTCTCAACTCCTAGACTCAAAGGACAGAGCAATGAAGACAAGCATATTGCAATGCCCTTAGGGAGGGAATTCCCAGATTGTGACCAGCGACAGTGATATACAGCTGATTCAGGATGGTGACTGGCTTGGAGGGGAACTTGAAGGTGGTGGTATTTCCATGGACCTGCTACCCTGGTCCTACAAGGTGAATGTGGTTATGGATTTATAAGGTGTTGTTGGAGGATCTTTGATAAGTTTTGGCAGTGCAGCTTGTAGATGGTACACCCTACTGCTACAGAGGAGTGGAGGGAGTGGATGCTTGTGGATGTGGTGCCAATAAAATTGTCCTAGATGGTGTCAAGCTTTTTGAGTGTTGTGGAGCTGAACTCATTCAGGAAAATGGGGAATTTGAGATAGGCAATGGTCTAGTGGCATTATTGTGAGACTATTAATTCAGAGACCCAAGTAATGTTCTGGGGACCTGGGCTTAAATCCCACTAAGGCAACAGTGAGGACTGCAGATGCTGGAAAGCAGAGTTTAGATTAGAGTGGTGCTAGAAAAGCACAGCAAATCAGGCAGCATCCGGGGAGCAGGAAAATCGACATTTCGGGCAAAAGCCCTTCATCAGGAATAGAGGCAGGCAGCCTCCCATTACAGCTCTCTGCCTTTATTCCTGATGAAGGGCTTTTGCCCGAAAGGTCGATTTTCCTGCTCCTCGGATGCTGCCTGACCTGCTGTGCTTTTCCAGCACCACTCTAATCTTAAATCCCACTAAGGCAGATTGTGAAATTTGAGTTCGACAATAATCTGGAATAACAAGTCTAGTGATGGCCCTGAAACCATTGTCGATTGTCAGGGGAAACATCCACTTGGTTCACTAATGCTCTTTGGGGAAGGAAACTGCTCTCCTTACCTGGTCTGGCCTACATGTGATTCCAGACCCATAGCAACATAATTCACTCTAAATACCCTCTGGGAAATTAGTGATGAGCAATAAACAATGGGCGGCACGGTGACACAGTGGTTAGCACTGCTGCCTCACAGCGCCTGAGACCCGGGTTCAATTCCCGACTCAGGCGACTGACTGTGTGGAGTTTGCACGTTCTCCCCGTGTCTGCGTGGGTTTCCTCCGGGTGCTCCGGTTTCCTCCCACAGTCCAAAGATGTGCGGGTTAGGTGAATTGGCCATGCTAAATTGCCCATAGTGTTAGGTAAGGGGTAGATGTAGGGTTATGGGTTGGTGGCAGGTCGGTGTGGACTTGTTGGGCCGAAGGGCCTGTTTCCACACTGTAAGTAATCTAATCTAATAGTCTAGCCAGTGAGACCTACATGGAAGAATAATTTTCAGAAGCAGGTTTAGGGGTGACACGGTTCCTCAGTGGTTAGCACAGCTACCTCACCGTACCAGGGACCTGGGTTCAATTCTCGGGCAGCTGTCTGTGTGGAGTTTGCACAGTCTCTCCGTGTCTGCTTGGGTTTTCTCTGGGTGCTCCGGCTTTCTCCCACACTCCAAAGATGTGCAGGGCAGGGTGAATTGGCTATGCTAAATTACCCGTAGTGTTAGATGCATTAGTCAGGGGTAAATATAAGGTAGGGGAATGGATCTGGGTGGGTTACTCTTCAGAGGGTCGGTGTGGACTTGTTGGACCAAATGACCTTCTTCCACACTGTAGGGGATCTAATCTTTAAAAAAAAGTATTTCATCACACTCCTGATTTGTGCCTTGTAGATGGTGGAGTTAGAAGGTGAGTTACTCACTGCATTATTCCTAGCCTCTGACCTGTAGCCACTGTGTTTAGTGGCTAGCCCAGTTGAGTCTCTGGTAAATGGTAATCACAGGATGTTAATAGTGGGGGTTTCAGTGATGGTAATGCCATTGAATGTCAAGGATGGTGGTTAGATTGTCCATTATTGGAGATGGGCATAACCTGGCGTTTGTGTGGTACAAATGTTGCTTACTATATTCCTGATGAAGGGCTTATGCCTGAAACATTGATTCTCCTGCTCCTCGGATGCTGTCTGACCTGCTGTGCTTTTCCAGCACCACACTCTCGACTCTGATCTCCAGCACCTGCAGTCCTCACTTTCTCCTTCCTTACCACTTGTCAACCCCTGGATATTATTCAAAGCTTGTTGCATTTCAGAAGGAGGGATGCCTTCCTGCAGTTGTACAGGGCCTTGGTGAGACTGCACCTGGAGTATTGCATGCAGTTTTAATCTCCGTACTTAAGAAAGGTTATACATGCCATCGAAGGGGTGCAGCAGATGTCCACTCTGCTGACACTGTGGATGACTAATGTCTAGATCAGTGTGGTGCTGGAAAAGCACAGCAGGTCAGGCAGCATCCGAGAAGCGAGAACATCGATGTTTCTGGCACTGTGGATGACAAGACTTTCTTTTGAGGAGAGATTGGTTCAGAAGGTTGAGATTGATTGATTGGTTTATTGTCACGTGTACCTAAGTACAGTGAAAACCTTTGTTTATGAGCAGTATACACAGATCATAGTAACCAAGAATATACAGATCAAAAAGACTTCGACAAAGGCCTACAGGTTACTTTGCGCAGGGCATGCGCTAGGCGGTATCAATGTTAGCAAGATCAGCAATATTTGAGGCTACAGAGTTCAATTCACAATTAAATAATGGCTGGGAAGAAGTTGTTCTTGAACCCGCTGGTGCATGTGTTCAGGCTTCTGTATCTTCTGCGTGATGGAAGAGGTTGTGGGAGAATATTATTGGGGTGGGATGAGTCTTTGATGATTTTAGCAGCCTTTCCACTGCAATGAACCGTGTAAATGGAGTCCATGGATGGAAGCTTGGCTTCCAGATGGCTTGGGCTGTGCACACCGCCTTCTGCAGTTTCTGACAGTCCTGGGCAGAGCAGTTGCTGTACTAAGCCGCTCTGAATCCTGCAGAAGTTGGTGAGGGTCCTTACGGACATGGAGAACTGCAGATGCTGGAGATTTGAGTCAAAAAGTGTGGCGCTGGAAAAGCACAGCCAGTCAGGCAGCAGCCGAGGAGCAGGTGAGTCAAATTTTCAGGCATTCATGAAGAAGTGCTTATGCCCAAAACTTCAATTTTCCTACTCTTTCGATGCTGCCTGGCCTGCTGTGCTTTTCCACTGCCACACTTTTCGACTCGGTCCTTATGGTCAAATTCCCTGAGTCACCTGAGGAAGAAGAGACATTGTTGTGCCTTCCTCACTGTCACATCCAAAGAGGATCAGAATGAAGCTCATTAAACTCTAATAGGGCGAGACAACTTAGATGCAGGAAGAGGTTTAGCTTGGCCAGTGAAGTCTAGAACCAGGGGACACAGTCTCAGGATACAGGCTAGGCTATTTAGGACTGAGATAATTTTTTTTTAACTCAGAGGGTGATGAATCTGTGGAATTCTCTACCACAGAAGGAAACTGGGTCAATTCAATAAAGAGGCTGATACATTTATCGATATTAAAGGCATGAAGGAGTATGGTGAGAAAGTGAGACTATGGTGTTGAGATAGAAGATCAGCCATAATTATACTGCATAACAGAACAGGCCCAAAGGGCCCAAGTCAGAAGATAAGTGCTAGGGGCAGGAGTAGGCCACTCAGCCCCTTGAGCCTGTACCTCCATTTGAAACGAGCATGGCTGATCTCATCTCAGCTCCACTGTCCTTGCCGTACATAACCTTTCAAACCCATTACGAATTAAAAATCCTAAAGCTATGACCTCTCATTCTAGATCACCCTGCATCATGAAGCATCCTTTTTACATCTACTTTGAGCATCTTAATTAGATTGTAGAATCCCTACAGCATGGAAACAGGCCATTCAGCCCATCGAGTCTACATTAACCCTCTAATGAGCATCCCATCCAGACCCAGCCTCTTACCCCATCTCTGTAACCTTGCATTTCCTACAGCCAATCCATCTACCCCACACACCTTTGGACTGTGGGAGGAAACCGGAGCACCCCAAGCAGATGCGGAGGAGAATATGCAAACTCCACACAGACAATCGCCCGAGGGTGGAATCAAACCCAGGTCCTTGGCGCTGTGAGGCAGCAGTACTAACCACTGAGCCACCGTGCCAATAAGCCATTGCTTCTCAGTTTTCTGAATTCTGGAGAATGTAGGCCTAAACTGCTCAATCTCTCTACAAAAGACAAACCGCTCATTTCTGGACTCAATGCAAATACCCTCCTCAGATCCACCTTCAATGTAATTCCATCCCTCCCCAAGTAAGGGGGTCACAATTATATGTGATGGCTTACTCCTGTTTGTACTTTCTGTATTTCTAGTCACGCATCATGAACACGCCTTGCCTGACCAACAAGTCATCGAGTGGGACTTGAACTCAGAGGTAGGGACAATACCAGTGCACCACAAGGTCTCCTGTCAGCAGACTTTAATGAGATAACTAATTGGACCATTCCATCCCATTTGCACTGACACAAGTGAAGTCTCACAGCACATTATTTAACATAACCTGCCACATTACAACTACAAACACACACACGAATACCCATATCTAATATTATTTCCTCCTCATAAATCTACTTCTGCAAATATATTGCACCACACCATAAAAAATAAATCAAAACCTATCAGATTTTCCTTTAACAGTAACAATGTGCGGTGCATAATGTATGGTGCACAATGAGTTATGAGCCAGTAACGCCGGATGTCAGGAGTCACAAAAGCAAAGCTCTGATGATTTATTTTTGTGAGGCGTGTTCTTGTCTGAAAACACTCATATTTTGCAGTTTCTCCTTTTTTTTTACCTCACTAAGACACTTTGGAGAGGGGCTGGAGCTATCCAGTTCTGGAAAGAATACAACGGAAGATAAGATAAATGAGAAAGTAACTTGAAGCTTAGCGTTTAAGGACCAGATGGTAGAAGGAAGGAAAATGTAAAGGAATAACATAATTCTTGGGGAAAGAATTTAGCTGTGAACAAAAACCACGGCTTAAGAATTCTCCTTCTTGTTTATAAACCTCTCCATCGCCCCCCTCTCTATTTTTGTGGTTTACTCCAGCATTAAAACCCCATCAGAAATTTGCACACTAATTCTAGCCCCTGAGTAATCTAATGATAATTATTCTACCATTGGCAGACATGCCTGCAGTTATCGTGAACTAAGCTCAGTAATGGACTCCTTAAACCTGTCCATCTTCCAATTCCTTTTCCTGATTCAAGAGAGCCTCAAAATTGGCCTCCCAGGCTAGACTTTTGGACATATCTGACCCTGATGCTCCCTCCAAAGCTTTATATCAATCTCTGCTGAGAACGCTCATGTGAACTGCTCTAGGATGTTTCATATAGTAAAGGTGCTATATTAATGCAAACTGTTGTTGATATGAAACAGTCTTGATGCCAATACCCTAACAAGGCAAGGAGACAGAACTGCAAGTTATAGCCAAGGATGTACAAGGCTATGGAAACAAGGGCAGATGGATTGGAGTCAGGATATTGATCAGCCCTGAACTAGTTAGTGGGATATCTTTAATAATGTGAGGTCTAGCGCAGCAGGTCAGACAGCATCCAAGGAGCAGGAGAGTCGACATTTTGGGCATGAGCCCTTCCTCAGGAATTTTGGGCTCATGCCCGAAACGTCGACTCTCCTGCTCCTTGAATGCTGCCTGACCTGCTGCGCTTCTCCAGCAACACATTTTCAGCTCTGATCTCCAGCATCTGCAGTCCTCACTCTCTTAATGTGAGGTCTACACTTGGTGAGCAAATGACAGGCTCTGTTAAATATTTATAACATGCAGAGGATGGTAAGGCAGACATCTTGCTCCAGTCCCCATTCCCATGTGCTTTCATGCCACTATGCAGTAGCTATACACATTAGATTAGATTAGATTTCCTACAGTGTGGAAACAGACCCTTCGGCCTAACCAGTCCATACTGACACTCTGATGAGTAACTCACCCAGACCCATTTCCCTCTGACTAATGCACCTAGCACTATGGGCAATTTACCTGGCCTGCACATCTTGGGACTGTGGAAGGAAGCTGGAGCATCTGGAAGAAACCTACGCAGACACAGGGAGAAAGTGCATACTCCACACAGACAGTCGCCCGAGGCTGGAATTGAACCTGGGACCATGCATTGTGAGACCAATAGGAAGCATCATTTTCTTTACTCTTCAAGATTTGGCTGAAGGGGCTGAAAGGCCTCAACCTACGCATGTTGATGCACTAGAAACTTAGAAGGAAAAAAATATAAAAACATCTAACTAAAGAAAAACAAGATTTAGTTCCAACTCATAGTAAATGGTGAAAAAGTTAAGGTCCACTCCATTAGACTGCAGATGCATATTGTGTACATTTCCCATGTAACATATGCATGAGTCACCCTAGTCTTAGAGACAACTGGTGGTGATCTCAGTTGAGGGTCACTAAATCTCAGAGGGAGGGAGAGGTTGAGAAGGGGAATCCTTTATGGCCACCTCAGCCAGTATAGGAACTGAACCCACACAGTTGCTATCATACGTGTTTATAAACAAACCATCCAGCCAACTGAGCTAAACGCAGCCAGTGGAATACCCTGGCCAGTGAAGCAGTTGAGGGTACCTCATTGAATGTTTCTAAGGCAAAGAAATCTTTGAACAGTAAAGGGTTATGGTGACTGAGTGGGTAGGTGGAGCTGAGTCCATGAAAAGATCAGCCAAATCTTATTGAATGGTGGAGCAGACTCGAAGGGCCAGATGGCCTAATCCTAATTCTTATATTTCTTAAACCGACCCCCATTGTTGTGGTTCTGTTCGCCGAGCTGGAAGTTTTTGCTGCAAACGTTTCGTTCCCTGGCTAGGGAACATCATCAGTGCTATTGGAGCCTCCTGTGAAGCGCTGCTTTGATGTTTCTTCCGGTATTTATAGTGGTTTGTTCTTGCCGCTTCCGGGTGTCAGTTTCAGCTGTAGTAGTTTGTATGTGGGGTCCAGGTCGATGTGTCTGTTGATGGATGTTCTTGCCGCTTCCGGGTGTCAGTTTCAGCTGTAGTAGTTTGTATGTGGGGTCCAGGTCGATGTGTCTGTTGATGGATGTTCTTGCCGCTTCCGGGTGTCAGTTTCAGCTGTAGTGGTTTGTATATGGGGTCCAGGTCCATGTGTCTGTTAATGGAGTTTGTGGATGAATGCCATGCCTCTAGGAATTCCCTGGCTGTTCTCTGTCTGGCTTGTCCTATGATGGTAGTGTTTTCCCAGTCAAATTCATGTTCCTGGTTGTCTGAGTGTATGGCTACTAGGGATTCATCCACAAACTCCATTAACAGACACATGGACCTGGACCCCATATACAAACCACTACAGCTGAAACTGACACCCGGAAGCGGCAAGAACATCCATCAACAGACACATCGACCTGGACCCCACATACAAACTACTACAGCTGAAACTGACACCCGGAAGCGGCAAGAACAAACCACTATAAATACCGGAAGAAACATCAAAGCAGCGCTTCACAGGAGGCTCCAATAGCACTGAAGATGTTCCCTAGCCAGGGAACAAAACGTTTGCAGCAAACACTTCCAGCTCGGCGAGCAGAACCACAACAACGGACACCCGAGCTACAAATCTTCAACCAGACTTCCGACCCCCATCGCCACATTAGAGAAAGGATGTGACTGCTGTGAGGGTTAGGTTACAGAATGATTCACCAGGACGTGACCTGGGATGGAGTGACTCAGCTATAAAGAGAGCCTGGATAGGCCGGGACTGTTTCTCTTCGAGCAGACAAGGCCAAGCAGGGATCTGACTGAAGTCTTTGAACCTCTGAGGGTTAACAGCAGGATAGTCCTGAGTGGAGGGGTAGTAATTAGATGGCATGGTTTCCAGTTAAACAGCAGGAGGCTTTGAGGGGACTTGAGGAAATGCTTTCTCATTCAGAAAGTGCTGGTTATCCGAAACTCAGTGCCTGAAAGGATGTTAGAGGCAGGAACCCTCAAGATTTTTAAGAAGTATTTCAATGATCTCTTGAAATGCCAGAGCATACAAGACCACAAGCCACGAGTTGGAAAATGAGATTAGAATAGGTGGATATTTGTTGTGTGGTCTTAGTGGGCTGAGGGGCCTCTTTCTCTTCTATAAAACCGACGACTCTTATCATATCGTTCAGGTTCCATACTCATTGAAGAGCTTTACTGACATGAATGTGAATAGGGCCTGCACCATCACAGAGACTGGATTTCCCACACTATTCAATGAAGTTCTTAGAATACTTCACTTTATCCCTTAAAATATTAAACACAGCTGATTGTTTGGAGAGTCTGGAGGCCAAATCTACATTACTCATTTTGCAGAAATGTTTAGGTTCTAAACTCACAGGAAATCCAGATGCACTACTGACAACTGTGGTGTTTAAAACTCTTCAACTCCCTCTCTCACACCCAAGGACAGACAAGTCCTGGGCCTCCTTTACCGCCAAATCCAGGCCACCATCAACTGGAGGAAGAATGCCTCACCTTCCGCCTTGAGACCCTCCAACCACATGGCATCAATATTGACTTCACTGGTTTCCAAATTTCCCCTCCTCCCACCTCATGCCAGATCCAACTCTCCAACACAGCCCTCTTGACCTGTCCTATCTGTCCATCTTCCTTCCCACCTATCTGTTCCACACTCCCCTCTGACCTATCACAATCATGCGCCACCTGCCATCCACCTTCCAAGCTACCTTCCCGTCAGCCCCACCCTTCTATTTATATCTCAGCCCCCTTCCCCCACCCCACATTCCCGCGCTCGCTCCTCCATGAGACTCAGCCTGCGCTCGCTCCTCTGTGGGACTCAGCCCACGCTCGCTACACCGTGGGACTTTGCCGGCGCTCGCTCTTCTGTGGGACTCTGCTGGCGCTCGCTACACCGTGGAACTCTGTCTGCGCTCGCTCTTCTGTGGGACTCTGCCGGCGCTCGCTACACCGTGGAACTCTGTCTGCGCTCGCTACACCGTGGAACTCTGCCTGCGCTCGCTCCTCCGTGGAACTCTGCCGGCGCTCGCTACACCGTGGAACTCTGTCTGCGCTCGCTCCTCCGTGGAACTCTGCCGGCGCTCGCTACACCGTGGGACTCAGCCTGCGCTCGCTACACCGTGGGACTTAGCCCGCGCTTGCTACACCGTGGGACTCAGCCCACACTCACTACACCGTGGGACTCTGCCGGCAATCTCTACACTGTGGGACTCAGCCCACGCTCGCTACACCGTGGGACTCCGCCCGCGCTCACTACACCGTGAGACTCTGCCGGCGCTCACTCCGCCATGGGACTCCGCCCGCGCTCACTACACCGTGGAACTCTGCCGGCGCTCGCTACACTGTGGGACTCTGTCGGCGCTCGCTACACCGTGGGACTCAGCCCGTGCTCGCTACACCGTGGGACTTAGCCCGCGCTCGCTCTGCCATGGGACTCTGCCAGCGCTCGCTCCACCGTGGGATTCTGCCGGCGCTTGCTACACCGTGGGACTCAGCCAACGCTCGCTACACCGTGGGACTCCGATGGTGCTCACTACACCGTGGGACTCTGCCGGCGCTCTCTACACCGTGGGACTCTGCCGGAGCCCGCTCCACCGTGGGACTTAGCCCGCGCTCGCTACACTGTGGGACTCAGCCTCCAGTGTACTTCCTATTAAGCCCCATCCCTGGATCTTTTTTATTACAATCAATCCATCGCTTGGTTTTCTAATTTTGCATCATCACAGGCCCTCATCATCAGTGTCAGTTCCTATAATGGGAACTATGTAGGACTGATACCTTTTCACTGTACTCCTGCACTCAAATACATGTGTCAATAAAGTCTAAATCTAAATGTGAACTCTATCAACATCTTTCTTGAAAATCTCCAATGTTTAGGGCTTCAATAGTATCCCGTGACAGAGAATTCCACAAGCGTCCACCATTTTCGAGGTGAAAAAATTCCTACTCATCTCTATCTTAAAAGCCAACCCCTTATCTTTAGACTGTTACACTGGATGCTGGGTTTCCTGATCAATATGACCATCCTTCCTGATTCAACTCTGTCTAATCCTGTCATAATTTTACAGGTTCCTATGAGATTCCTCCTTAATTCTTCTAAACAAGTGGTGGAGGCTGGTACAATTGCAACAATTTAAGAGGCATTTGGATAGGTATATGAATAGGAAGGGTTTGGAGGGATTATGGGCCGGGTGCTGACAGGTGAGACTACATTGGGTTGGGATATCTGGTCAGTGTGGATGTGTTGGATCGAAGGGTCTGTTTCCTTGCTGTACATTTCTGTGGCTCTATGTAGGGCGAACCAACACAGTCTCCTTCAGGATGCCAGTCACACCATCTCAGAACTCAGTCTGGTAAAAATTCATTGCACTCCCTCCACATTGAGAACATCCTTCCTCAGATAAGGAGACCAAAGTTACACTCAGTGCTTCAGGTGTGGTCTCACCAAGGTCCTGTACAATTGCAGCAAGATATCCTTCCTCCTGTACTCAGATCCTATGATGGCTAACCTACCATTTACCTTCTTCACCACCTGCTGTACTTGCTTGGGTAGTTCAGCGACCTGTGTATGATGTCACTGAGGTCTTCTTTTTCTGAATCGATGGCCTTCGGATAATAATCTGTCTTCCTTTTTAAGCCACGAAGCTGATCCTTCATTCTCGTTCGCATCACTATCATTAACACCGATAAACACTTGCTTGTTTCTGGATGCACATGTAACACCAGAATCAATAGATGCAGAGCTGGAAAAGCACAGCAGGTCAGACAGCATCTCATATATTTTGATGGGACTCGGCCTGTGCTCGTTCTGCGGTGAGACCCGGCCTGTGCTCGTTCTGCAGTGAGACTCGGCCTGTGCTCGTTCTGCTGTGAGACTCGGCCTGTGCTCGTTCTGCTGTGAGACTCGGCCTGTGCTTGTTCTGCAGTGAGACTCGGCCTGTGCTCGTTCTGCAGTGAGACTCGGCCTGTGCTCGTTCTGCTGTGAGACTCGGCCTGTGCTCGTTCTGCTGTGAGACTCGGCCTGTGCTTGTTCTGCTGTGAGACTCGGCCTGTGCTCGTTCTGCTGTGAGACTCGGCCTGTGCTCGTTCTGCTGTGAGACTCGGCCTGTTCTTGTTCTGCTGTGAGACTCGGCCTGTGGTCATTCTGCTGTGAGACTCGGCCTGTGGTCATTCTGCTGTGAGACTCGGCCTGTGCTCGTTCTGCTGTGAGACTCGGCCTGTGCTCGTTCTGCTGTGAGACTCGGCCTGTGCTCGTTCTGCTGTGAGACTCGGCCTGTGCTAGCTCCACCGTGAAGCCCGAAACATTGACTTTCCTGCTGCTCCATTGCCGTCTGGTCCGCCAAACTTTGCCAGCCTCACATCTATTGACCCTGGCTTCCAGCATCTGCAGTCTTTATTGTCTCCTGGGCACATGACACGCCTGCAATTTTGAGTTTAACGTGAGGAAATAAAAAGAAGCAATCGCATTTTAACTCCAGAGAGTAAAAAATATTGGATTGCCAAATGTGAGTTCATTCCTGTTTTATCCCCGGATGGTCAGACTGCTCATCACTTATTGGCCTCAGTTGGCTCACGTTTATTGTGGGAATAGTATTTTATTATATAATATAAATATTTGAATATGTCATGATCCATGAGTTATTAAAGCGTGGTGCTGGAAAAGGCAGAGCGGGTCAGTCAGCATCCGAGGAGCAGGAGAGTCGATGTTTCAGGCATAACCCTTCTTCAATGCCCGAAACATTGACTCTCCTGCTCCTCGGTACTTTTCCAGCACCACACTTTATGGACTCTGACTCTCCAGCATCTGCAGTCCTCACTTTCTCCTATGTTATGATTAATAAGATTTAATATGTTATTATGATTGCAGGAATAGAGAATTTACAAGGTGTGGTTGGTCACTCTGTCATTCAATTAGATCTGGTTGTAGTCTCAAAACATCATTCCTAACCTCTGCCAAAACCCTTTAACTCCTTTCTGTGTGAAAACTCTATTTCCTTATGCCTTGAATTAATTCAATGCCTCCACTGGAAGAGAATGCTACAGACCAACAATTCCCTGGGAGGAGAATTTTTCTCACCTCTGAGGAGTTCCTCTTCTTTCTATCAACAGGGGACACTCTTATTCTTAAATATTATCTGCTACAGTAGTTCTAGTCTCACCCTTACCAAAGGGAACAGCTTCCAGTTTACATTCTGTGAAGCCTCTTGCATGATCCTATATGTATCTCAGTTTTCTAATCTCCTACCTGTACAGGCCTACCTGATCATGGACGTCAGTTCCTATAATGGGAACTATGTAGGACTGATTCTTTCAATTCATGGGAGGAAGTGGATTTACAATTGATTTGGCTGGAATCTGACTTCCAGTCTAACTCTGAGGGTGCAGTGTCATTAATTTGTTTTTAAAAATTGTTCACGGACTGGTATTTATTGCCCATCCACTTCGAGTCATGGAGACGTACAGCACAGAAACAGACCCTTCGGTCCAACACTTCCACGCTGACCAGATATCTGAAATTAATCTAGTCCTATTTGCTAGCACTTGGCCCATATCCCCCCAAACCCTTCCTAATCATGTACCCATCCAGATGTCTTTTAAATGCTTTAACTGTACCAGCCTCCGCCACTTTCTCTAGCAGCTCATTCCACACAAGTTCCATTCTCTGTGTGAAAACGTTGCCCCTTAGATCTCTTTTATATCTTTCCCCTCTCACCCTAAACCTATGCCCTCTCGTTCTGGACTCCCCAACCCCAGGGAAAAGACTTTGTCTATTTATCCGATCCATGCCCCTCATGATTTTATAAACCTTTATAAAGTCACCCCTCAGCATCCGATGCTCCAGGGAAAACAGCCCCAGTCTATTCAGCCTTTCCCGAGAGCTCAAATTCTCCAACCCTGGCAACATCCTTGTAAATCTTTTCTGAACCCTTTCACGTTTCACAACATCTTTCCGACAGCAGGGAGACTTTCTTCCTCTTTGTCATTGCACTATACAAAATACCAGCTGTTAGATCAATATGTTTGGAATGAAAACTCGTTGAATCAAAACCCTCACTTTAGCATCAAAAGAGGTCAGTACCAGAAGGAAAATCTGGTAAAATTTGAAAAAGACACACTTACTTATGTGACTCAATGTGTTCCTCAATGTGGAGATCCAGTGCAGTTGTACCTTCATTTTCAAGTTTTCTGAACTCTTATTTTCTTTAGTCAGAGTATTGCAACTATCCCATTTATTTGAAAGACTCTCCCATTTTATCACTAATCCCTTGGATTTCCCCACATTCCTATTCTATTTTATCCACTGTCCTTTTTAAAGATTTTATTTCTATTGTTGTTCTGACAGTGCCTCACATTTTGTAACAACATCTTGAATCATGGAGTTCATCCAAACCCGTTGTTTTTTCTGGGTAAGTTGCTCATTTTCTAGCAATCACTACTAGAAAAGATATCCCCATTACCTTATGGAAATCCTGTAATATTTCAAGCACATCGATCAGATCTTCTCCTAATATTCCAGTGTCTCAGTTATTTACTAATGACTAACACCTCTCATTTCATCCAGGGCTTTTAAAATAACTCTACAGAGGCTGGTATCCCATCACCAAGTCACACAGAGATTCCTTGACACTAATCCAGCTCCCTCACAGCCAGCTCTCAGGGTGAACAGACTCCCGACACCCCTGTTTACTCTGAGAGACAGGGCTCCCTGATTGGACCAGGTTAAAAGCCCCAATCAGAGAACTCATATTCCATGATGTCCACCTGGTTGAACAAGTTATGATCACTACAGATTTGACATCTTTCTGAAAGTAGGGAATGCAAAACTGAACATTTGGTGAAAATGCTAGATATTTATAGATTTTCCTGTTGCCTTCCTAGCTACCTTCCATCAACCCCTCCAGTCCCAGCCTCCCATTTACTGCTCAGCCCCCTTGGGCAGCCCCCACCCACATTCCTGATGAAGGGTTTATGTTTGAAACATCGACTCCCCTGCTCCTTGGATCTGACTGACCTGCTGTGCTTTTCCAGTGCCACACTTTTTGACATAGATTTTCCAGTGCCTAGAATTGTTTGGGGTCTTTTTTTAACACTTCTGTGCCTAGCCTTTCCTGGACCCAGCTTTTTTTTTTGTATGATCCCCAACATCTAAAATTCCCAAGGTTAGGAGTTTTTTCAGCCTATGCTTTTCTGGATATTCTTGCAGTCTAGAGTTTTCTGTTGAAGTGTAGATTTTTCAATAGACACTCTTAGGCCTAATCTTCCCTTAATCTAGATTTTCATCCTGTATTTGCAGATCATTGATGGAAAATCTGCAAGATTCCATGTTTCAGCCACCAATGCAATGAGGAGGCAATGACTTTATGGCATAATCAGTGGTTTGTTAATCCAGAGAGGTGAAAGTGAGTACTGCAGATGCTGGAGATTAGAGTAGTGCTGGAAAAGCACAGCATCCAGAAGCAGGAAAATCGACATTTCGGGCAAAAGCCCTTCATCAGGAATGAGACCCAGGTCATTTTCTGAGGAGCTGGGATCGAATCCCACTGTGGCAGATGGTGGAATTTGAATTCAACAAAAATCTGGAATTAAGAGACTGTTGATGGTTGTGATACAACTGTCAGAAAAAACTCATCTTGTTCATCAAAGTCATTTAAAGAAGGAAGCTGCTATCCTTACCTAGTCTGGCCTATATGTGACTCCAGACACACAGCAATGTGCGCGCTCTTAACTGCCCTCCGTACAATAAATGTTGGCCCAGCCAGTAGCGCCCTCATCCTGTGAATGAATTTTGAAAAAGCTTATACAAACTTTCCAGGTTATCCTGGTGTTGTTTCTGAATTGTGAAAGTTATTGCTCAATCGAAGAATATGGTCTTAGCCTGTTCAAAACCCTCTTTGTTAGCAGAATGGCTTAGCATTGATATACACTGCCTGAAGTCATACCATTTCTTGTTATCACCAGAAGTGACAGTAAATTCATCACAGCAGCAGGCTTAAAGATAACGCTACAATAGAGAATGGGACAAAGATGCAAAGACTCCAGTATGTCTGTGAATTGAACAAGATTTAGTTCAGCTTCAGTCACTCAACTGAACTGGGGGCTTGGTTCAGTCTCAGAATAATAACAGAGGATGCCAGTGGGTGTTCGACATTTTCCCTTGTGCTGTTGTATTTCAGTTCAGAATTCCCAGCATTTTCACTGCCTCAGTGGAAGAGTGTTTGCAGTTATTGGCTTTCTGTTGTTCCATACTCTTATTAGATGCTGTAAACCGTTTGACAGAAATAAACCTGGCAGAGGATGCCATCTGGTTAACAAAGTTTCTGCTGAATTCTGCAAAATCGATCATATTTTTGGAAAAATTAGAATTTGTGTATCCGCTACCATGTCCAATTTGACAATACAGGGATTCAATGATAGACTGTTTTAGGGAGGCTTTTGACAAACTACCCCAAGAACAGGTAGTTCATGATGTCCTAGACCTGTAAAAGGCCTGATTTGTTTCCTTGTGAATCACAATTCAACTGACTGAACTAAGCCAGTACTGTGGGTGGCATGGTGATTCAATGGTCCACACTGCTGTCTCACAGCACCAGGGATCCAGGTTTGATTCCACCTTTGGGCAACTGTCTGTGTGGAGTTTGTACATTCGCCACATATCTATATAAGTTTCCTCCGGATGTTCCAGTTTCCTCCCACAGTCCAAAGATGGGCAGGTTAGGTGGATTAGCCATGCTAAATTGCCAGGGATGTGCAAGTTAAGTGGATTCACCACGGGAAATGCAGGGATAGGGTAGGGCTTGGGTCTGGGTGGGATGCTCCTTGGAAGGCCAATATGGGCTGAATGGCCTGCTTCCACACTGTAGGGATTCTATACATATTATGGTATAGAGCAGACAATTGGAGTTAATGTAAAAAGCCAAACCCAATTTTAATAGACAATTGTTCCAATTCTCTTGTTCCATTTTTTAATGTTTCTTTATGATTTGAAAGTAACACTTAAGAAGGGAATCAAGATAAAATGGAATTTAGACCACTGTTTATGGAACGTGAACTTTCCTTATTGAATTGGCTATAACGCGATTCTGGCCCCATTTGTTGAAAGGCACAGCCATTGCACAATTTTCTTTTAATGCGAGACTGCACGACAACGGAACTATCGTGTAATATCAGAACCGACCGTACAAATGTTGCCTGGTCAGAGATTCCTGTAAGCAATAGTGAACATAGCAAGGATTATGGGTGGGTTCTTATCGAGGAGATGGGGACCTTGATGGCCAGCTGAAGGACCTCCCCTTTTCAGACAGGCCCATCATGCCTTGTTGAAAAGTGTGGTGCTGGTAAAGCACAGCTATCAGGCAGCATCCAAGGAGCAGGCGGGTCAATGTCTTGGGTATAAGCCTTTCATCATGCCTTGTGGCCACTCAGGCAATAGGCAGCACACCAGGGGAGCCCTCAACTACAACCTGTCAACCAGGATCAAGAGCCTTGGGGTCAGATGGGATCCACTGCGATCTGCTGGCCAATCAGAGGCCAGTAGCTCCCTGCACTCAGTAGTGCCATCAGTACCAGTGACTGATGACACCCTTCCCAGGTGACCTTGTACAGAAAAGATGAGCAGCCATTCATAATATAAATTAATGATTTAAATGAGGGGAGCTAAATGTGATAGCTCCAAGTTTGCTAACAAAGTTGGATAGGAGGGTGAGGTGTTGTGATTTGGACAAGTTGAGTAAGTAGGCATACGTGTGGCAGATGCATTATGATGTTAATAGATGTGAGGCTGCCCACTTCAGTAGCAAACTCAGGAAGGCGGATTTTCTGAATGGTGCCAAACTGGGGAAGGAGGAGGTGCAATGTGACCTGGGTGTCCTTGTACATCAGCCGCTGAAAGTAAGTACGCAAGAGCAACAAGCGATGAAGAGGATGAATGGTACAATGGCCTTGATAGCGAGAGACTTCCAATACAGGAGCAGGGATGCCTTGCTCCAATTGCACAGAGGAGAAAGTGAAGACGACTGCTGGAGATCAGAGTCAAGAGTGTAGTGCTGGAAAAGCACAGCAGATCAGGCAGCACCCGAGGAGCAGAAGAATCGATGTTTCGGGCCTAAGCCCTTCATCAGGAATCCCAATGAAGGGCTTATGCCCGAAAAGTCAATTCCCTTGTTCCTCGGGTGCTACCTGACCTGCTGTGCTTTTCCAGCACCACACTCTCAACCCCAATTGCACAGAGCCTTGATGAGACCACACCTGGAATATTGTGCAGAGTTTTGGTCTCCTTATCTGAGGAAGGATGCTCTGGCAATGGAGGTGCAGCGAAGGCTTACTAGACTGACTCCTGAGGTGGCGAGGCTGATGTATGAAAAGAGATTTTAATCGCTGGAGTTCAGAAGAATGTGAAGGGATCTTATAGAAATCTCTGAAATTTGAACAAGACTTGACAGGGAAAATGCAGGAAGGATGTTCCTCATGATTAGGGAACCGACAGTGCAAAGCAACTTAAAGTGTTCTGGGCCTGCTCAATCTTTGCTAAAACTGTGGGTGTGAATATGGTTTATAACGCAGTGTAGATCTTTCCTTTCTGGGAGCGGGGATTCCTCAATGGTATTCAATGACTGTCCATGAACATAGCCAACTCGGTAATATCTAAGCATCTCACTGGATCTCGGTGCGCACAGTTTAAACAAGATTAAAAGTAAACAGGTCTTTTTATAGATATCAATCAGAACTCACAGTCCTCTCTGTTACCCTGAATATGGTGTTGAAACACTTAATGATTTGTGGGTGGTTTTTGTAAAAATATAAATGCAGACAGATTTGTGCTGAGTCAGCAGAGTGCTCACCAATTATGGGCACATTTCACAAAGGAAACATTTATTAAATATGGGGATTCCAAAACTTTGGTTGAATGGTATTTTCCACCCTCAAAGCATAGTTTAATGAAATTTCAGTCTACTATTAGTATTGTACCTTTTCCAAGCTGCAGGCTGTGTAAACAAGGAACCCTTTCAGTGCACACCATGGCTCCAAGGGCTAAAAGCATCTTGGTTGATACCGTGATGAATGCAATAGAGGAAGCAGATTAAAGTTGTGTGAATTTTTCTCCTGATAGATTTAGAAACTGTGATAAATGAAAGCTGCAATACCTGTCACACCTAATACTGCAACCAATCTTTTCCTCATTCAGTTTAAAGCATGACGTCAGTTAGTGCTGTTGCCTGTTAATGTCATTGCTGTTTCATGTGCTATTTCTGGTGACCCATACCTCTTGTTGCATTGTCTCCACTGACTGTATCTCTTTCAGGTGGCCGTGTGCTTTTAATTACACTGTAAGCTCGAAATGTGAGCAACTGGTATCAGTTATTTTCTAAGTGGCATCATTTAACATGCACAAGATGGCCCGACCTCAAATAAAGGGAACCAATTCAAGTTGAAAATAAAAGTCATTTCAGACTTGAAATGTTACCTCTGTCTCTCTCTTTACACAAACACTGTCAGCCTTGCTGAGTTTCTCAGGCTCCTTACAACAACACAGAGTACATGAGTAGGCCACTCAGCCCTTCACACCTGCTACACCATTCACCACAATCACAGCCGATCATCCAACTCAATCCCCTATTCACACTTTCCCTCCATAAAGTCTTTTTTTTCATCTTGTTTCTTCAGCATTCTGGTGTGTTTTGATTTTGTTACAGGAACTAAAGAGGGTGTTTTTGAAGGTACAAACAGTCAAGATCATATTATCCCTACAGTGTGAAAACAGGCCATTTGGCCCATTGAGTTCATAATAACCCTCCAAAGAGCATCTCACCCAGACCCATTCCCCTACCTTACTCCTGTAATCCACCTAGCCTGCACATCCTTGGGCACAATGGGCAATTTCCTATGGCCATTTGGAATCCCCATATTTAATAAGTGGTTTCATTGTGAGATGTGCCTGTAATCCACCCTAGCCTGCACATCCGTGGACAAAATGGGCACTTTAGCATCCGAGGAGCAGTAAAATCAACATTTCTGGGAAAAGTCCTTCATCAGGAATACAGGCAGAGTGCTTGAAGGGTGGAGAGATAAATGAGAGGAGGGTGGGGGTGGGGAGAATGTAGCAAAGAGTACAATAGGTGAGAGGGGGAGGGAATGAAGGTGATAGGTCAGGGAGGATGGTGGAGTGGACAGGTGGAAAGGAAGGTGGGCAGGTAAGACAAGTCATGGGGACAGTGCTGAGCTGGAAGTTTGGAGCTGGAGTGAGGAGGGGAAAGGGAAAATGAGGAAACTGTTGAAGTCCACATTGATGCCCTGGGGTTGAAGTGTTCCGAGGAGGAAGATGAGGCGTTCTGCCTCCAGGCATCTGGTGGTGAGGGAGCGGCGGTGAAGGAGGCCCAGGACCTCCATGTCCTCAGCTGAGTGGGAGGGGGAGTTGAAATGTTGCCCTGGTAGCCCTGGATTACACCTCCTCCCACCCTACCTCCTGCAAAAATGCCATTCCCTATTCCTAATTCCTTCGCCTCCGCCGTATCTGCTCCCAGGAGGACCAGTTCCACCATAGAACACACCAGATGGGCTCCTTCTTTAAAGACCGCAATTTTCCTTCCCACGTGGTTAAAGATGCCCTCCAATGCATCTCGTCAACATCCCGCACCTCCGCCCTCAGACCCCACCCCTCCTACCGTAACAAGGACAGAACGCCCCTGGTGCTCACCTTCCACCCTACCAACCTTCGCATAAACCAAATCATCCACCAACATTTCTGCCACCTCCAAACAGACCCCACCACCAGGGATATATTTCGTTCCCAGCCCCTTTCCGCCTTCCGCAAAGACCGTTCCCTTCGTGACTAGATAGTCAGGTCCACGCCCCCCTTCAACCCACCCTCCATCCAAGGCCCTAAAGGAGCCTTCCACATCCATCAAAGTTTTACCTGCACATCCACCAATGTCATTTATTGTATCCGTTGCTCCCGACGCGGTCTCCTCTACATTGGGGAGACTGGATGCCTCCTCACAGAGCGCTTTAGGGAACATCTCCAGGACACCCGCACCAATCAACCACACCGCCCCGTAGCCCAACATTTCAACTCTCCCTCCCACCCTGCTGAGGACATGGAGGTCCAGGGCCTCCTTCACCGCCACTCCCTCACCATCCGATGCCTGGAGGAAGAACGCCTCATCTCCCGCCTCGGAACACTTCAACCCCAAGTCATCAATGTGGACTTCAACAGTTTCCTCATTTCCCCTTTCTCCACCTCACCCCAACTCTAAACTTCCAGCTCAGCACTGTCCCCATGACTTGTCTTACCTGCCTATCTTCTCTTCCACCTATCCACGCCTCCCTCCTCCCTGACCTATCACCTTCATTCCCTCCCCCACTCACCTTTTGTACTCTATGCTACTTTCTCCCCACCCCCACCCTCTTCTCATTTATTTTTCCACCCTTCAGACACTCTGCCTGTATTCCTGATGAAGGACTTTTGCCCAAAATGTCAATTTTACTGCTCCTCGGATATTGCCTGAACTGTTGTGCTTTTCCAGCACCACTTTAATCTGAACTCTGGTTTCCAGTATCTATAGTCATTGTTTTTACCTGGGTAATTTAGCATGACCAATCCACCCTAACCTGCACATCTGGACACTATGGGAAAGTTAGCATGACAATCTTGCCTGGACACAATGGGCAATTTAGCATGACCAATCCACTAGCCTGCACATCCCTGCACACTATGGGTAATTTAGCATGACCAATCCATCCTAACCTGCACATCCCTGGACACTATGGGCAAGTTAGCATGACCAATCCACCCGAGCCTGCACATCGCTGGACAGTATGGGCAATTTAGCATGGCCAATCCATCCTCACCTGCACATCCCTGGACACATTGGGCAAATTAGCATGACCAATCCACCCTAACCTACACATCTCAGGACACAATGGTCAATTTAGCATGACCAATCCATCCTAACATGCATATCCCTGGACACAATGGGCAAATTAGCATGACCAATCCACCCTAACCTGCACATCTCAGGATACAGTGGGCAATTTAGCATGGCCAATCCACCCTAACCTGCACAACCCTGGACACAATGGGCAATTTAGCATGACCAATCCACCCTAACCTGCACATCTCAGGATACAATGGGCAATTTAGCATGACCAATCCACCCTAGCCTGCACATCGCTGGACATTATGAACAATTTAGCATGACCAATCCACCCTAACCTGCACATCGCTGGACATTATGAACAATTTAGCATGACCAATCCACCCTAATCTGCACATCGCTGGACATTATGAACAATTTAACATGGCCAATCCACCCTAACCTGCACATCGTTGGACATTATGAACAATTTAACATGGCCAATCCACCCTAGCCTGCACGTCGTTGGACATTATGAACAATTTAACATGGCCAATCCATCCTAGCCTGCACGTCGTTGGACATTATGAACAATTTAACATGGCCAATCCACCCTAACCTGCACATCTTTGAACTGTGGAGGAAATCAGAGCACCCAGAGGAAACCCACGAGGAGAACGTGCAAACTGCACCCAGAAACCGGGTCCCAAGCACTGTGAGGCAGTAGTACTAACCACTGAGCCACCATGCCACCATTACTTTGTTATTTAAAAAAAAATCAGTTTTCTCAGGAAGGTGTTCCTTCCAGATTGAATTCAATCCCAGCCTGAGATGGCTACATTGCATGGGTGAATAAAGAAAAATTATTTTGAACTTCTGACCAATAATTGGCCAAAATATAGGAACAGAATTTCCATGTCATTCATCTTGGATCAACTGGGTGAGGGTTGGAGGGGAAGGGGGAGACAATGAAGACTTGAATCACAAAGTAATTCAAGAATGTGTTCTTACAACAGATCTTTCCGTTTCAAGCTTATTCAGTGAATGTTGTGGACGAGCTGGTGTTGGACTGGGTGGACAAAGTTAAAAATCACACAACACCAGGGTATAGTCCGACAGATTTATGTGGAAACACTGGCACTGCCCCTCCATCAGATTGAACCTGTACATCATTCTGATGAAGGAGAGGTACTCTAAAAACTGCTACTTTCAAATACACCTGTTGGTCCATAACCTGGTGGTGGGTGATTTTTAACTTTAATCAGAGAAGGAATTGAAGTGAGCCAGGCAAGGAGATCCAAGAAAGGCTAAAGCTTGGTCAAAGGGGTAAGTTTTAAGGAACATCGTAAAAGGAAAGAGAGTGGCCAGAGAGTTTAAGGAGGGAGTCCTGTGCAGGACATAATGTTTAGATACCTGAAGATAGAGATGCCACAGGATAGAATTAAGGACTTTGGTGATGCTCTCAAGTTAAGAAATGGAGGAATGGAAGGGTCTTGGATGGTTGTGGGGCTGGAAGGTGCCAACCCTCTAGAAAAGGAGGGAGGGATGCTTTGGCATGGGGGACAGTAGGAGGCAGTCTAGAGCACACTCCAAGAACAGTGTGGCAGTGGGGTTGGGGATGGGGGTTGGGGATGGTGGCTGGCTGTCCAGACAAGAGGAATAGGAGATGCATGGGTGAGGGTGTGAGAGGGAGAAGTGGCAATAGGGAAATTGGTCACAACTAAGAGGGAGAGGGAGAGAGTGGTATTGCTACAACTGTTGGTGCAAGCCAACAGGAGGTGAGGACAATGCACGTGTGCAGACATGTAGTGGGCGTGCATTAAGGAGCATTTTAACAGATTGACAAGAATCTGCCTGACCTGCTGTGCTTTTCCAGGACCACTCTAATTTTGATTCTGATCTCCATTATCTGCAATCTTCACTTTCTCCACAGTGTACAGAGAGTCAGGGGCACTGTGAAACAGCCTGGGTGCTGTGTACAGGGATTCGGGGCACTGTGAAACAGTCGATGAGGCAGTGTACAGAGAGTCTAGGGCACTGTGAAACAGACTGGGAGCTGTGTACAGAGAGACTCACTAGTTTGGAGGAAGTGGGAGGATTGAAAAGAGAAGTTATTCAGGGTGAGGACCAGTTCAGTCAGTCGAAGGAGGGTGTCAGTGGAAGGGTACTGGTTGGTGCGGCGGGAAAGGAAGAAGTGGACGGCTTTGAGTCCTTCGTGATGGGGGATGGAGGTGTACAGGGACTGGATGTCCATGTTTGGAGGAAGTGGAAGGATTGAAAAGAGAAGTTGTGCCTGCCATGGGCACCCGCATGGGCCCCAGCTATGCCTGTCTCTTCGTAGGAGATGTGGAACAGTCCATCTTCCGCAACTACACTGGCACCACCCCCCACCTTTTCCTCCACTACATCGATGACTGTATTGGCGCTGCCTCGTGCTCCCACGAGGAGGTTGAACAGTTCATCAACTTTACTAACATCTTCCATCCCGACCTCAAATTCACCTGGACTGTCTCAGACTCCTCCCTCCCCTTCCTAGACCTTTCCATTTCTATCTCAGGCGACCGACTCAACACAGACTATAAACCGACTGACTCCCACAGCTACCTGGACTACACCTCCTCCCACCCTGCCCCCTGTAAAAACTCCATCCCATATTCCCAATTCCTTCGTCTCCGCCGCATCTGCTCCCAGGAGGACCAGTTCCAACACCGCACAGCCCAGATGGCCTCCTTCTTCAAGGACCGCAGAGAGTCAGGGGCACTGTGAAACAGTCTGGCAGCTGTGTACAGAGAGTCAGGGGCACTGTGAAACAGTCTGGGAGCAGTGTACAGCGAGTGAGGGGCACTGTGAAACAGACTGGGAGCAGTGTACAGCGAGTGAGGGGCACTGTGAAACAGACTGGGAGCAGTGTACAGCGAGTGAGGGGCACTGTGAAACAGACTGGGAGCAGTGTACAGCGAGTGAGGGGCACTGTGAAACAGACTGGGAGCAGTGTAGAGAGAGTGAGGGGCACTGTGAAACAGTCAGGGAGCAGTGTACAGCGAGTGAGGGGCACTGTGAAACAGTCTGGGAGCAGTGTAGAGAGAGTCGGGGCACTGTGAAACAGTCTGGGAGCAGTGTACAGAGAGTGAGGGGCACTGTGAAACAGACTGGGAGCAGTGTAGAGAGAGTGAGGGGTATTGTGAAACAGACTGGGAGCAATGTACAGAGTAAGGGGCACTGTGAAACAGTCTGGGAGCAATGTACAGAGTAAGGGGCACTGTGAAACAGTCTGGGAGCTGTGTACAGAGAGTCTGGGGCTCTATGAAACAGACTGGCAGCAGTGTAGAGAGAGTCTGGGGCACTGTGAAACGGTCTGGGAGCAGTGTACATAGAGTGAGGGGCACTGTGAAACAGTCTGGCAGTTGTGTAGAGAGAGTCAGGGGCACTGTGAAACAGTCAGGGAGCAGTGTATAGAGAGTGAGGGGCACTGTGAAACAGTCTGGGAGCAGTGTATAGAGAGTGAGGGGCACTGTGAAACAGTCAGGGAGCAGTGTAGAGAGAGTGAGGGGCACTGTGAAACAGTCAGGGAGCAGGGTATAGAGAGTGAGGGGCACTGTGAAACAGTCTGGGAGCAGTGTAGAGAGAGTGAGGGGCACTGTGAAACAGACAGGGAGGCAGTGTACAGCGAGTGAGGGGCACTGTGAAACAGACTGGGAGCAGTGTAGAGAGAGTCAGGGGCACTGTGAAACAGACAGGGAGGCAGTGTACAGCGAGTGAGGGGCACTGTGAAACAGTCTGGGAGCAGTGTACAGCGAGTGAGGGGCACTGGGAAACAGACTGGGAGCAGTATAGAGAGAGTCAGGGGCACTGTGAAACAGTCTGGGAGCAGTGTACAGCGAGTGAGGGGCACTGTGAAACAGACTGGGAGCAGTGTAGAGAGAGTGAGGAGCACTGGGAAACACACAGGGAGGCAGTGTACAGAGAGAGTGAGGGGCACTGTGAAACACACAGGGAGGCAGTGTACAGAGAGAGTGAGGGGCACTGTGAAACAGTCTGGGAGCAGTGTAGAGAGAGTGAGGGGCACTGTGAAACACACAGGGAGGCAGTGTACAGAGAGAGTGAGGGGCACTGTGAAACACACAGGGAGGCAGTGTACAGAGAGAGTGAGGGGCACTGTGAAACAGACTGGGAGCTGTGTACTGAGTCATGGGCACTGTGAAACAGACTGGGAGCAGTGTAGAGAGAGTCAGGGGCACTGTGAAACAGACTGGGAGGCAGTGTGCTGCAGTCACTGCCAATGTTAAGCTGATGGGGTGAGATAGCAGTGGAACTTGTGTTTCTGATACTTGGCATCCAACCTGGCTGGGTCTCGTGCTTGGTTCTCCTCTGACACACCCTTTCCGTAACTCCTCGTCCATGGCGATCTCTGGTCCCAATCCGCAAACCAGTCTGCCACTTTACCCTGATCAACCACGGCTGGAGTACATGTCTCCAATCAACTCAGGCAGCTTTGGACTGCCAACCCTTGACCATGTGTGCACTACGGCTTTATTAATATGGCAGTGGTTCCAGGGGCCCTTAGATACCCCAGCAGTAACAAGAACTTCAAGTTGTGGTGAGTGTGAGAATCAGGCTCGTGCTGGACAAGTAGGGCACCAAAAAGTCATGGTCGGTCATTGATGAGGCACGTTTGGGAAGGCTATGTGAGAAAACCCGGAAATGTTATGGAACAAAACCTGTCATGACACTTGACAAAATGCCGTTTTGTCGATTTCTGGTAAATTACGGAGCAATTTAGCACGGCCAATACAACGGAACCAGAGCACCGAGAGGGAATGCGCACAGACATTGGGAAGAATCTGTAAACTCTACACAGACAGTTGCCCGAGACTGGAATCAAACCCGAGACCCTGGCGCTGTGAGGCAGCAGTGCTAACCACTGAGTCACTATGCCTCCTACTCCATTCCCACCTACTTCCAAACATAAAGATATGCAACCAAACCAGAGTTTAAATTGCATTTTATAATGGAACAGGCCAGACCGCCTCAAAATGTTTTAAGAAAGTAGCCCAGACCCTAGCTTTTTCTTATTTTAAAGGCAGATATGAAGTGGTTATTTCAGGTATGGTGCAGCTGGTCAAACCAAAGCAGAATTTACTTAATCACTGCAGTTGAAACATGAACAAAAGAAAACGGAATTTAGAAAAATTTAACGACTGGGAAACATAACTAACCCAATACAGCAACTGCTACTAATTAACTGTTTGAATCCAATAACATCCCATAAACACACCCCTTGGCAAAAAGGAAAATTCAAACACTGATTCTTACAGGCGGGAGAGAACAACATCCAGAGAGAGATTTCTGACAAAGTCAGAGGAATTCTTTACTGGAGCTTGCAACTCTCCTGGACCCTCACCTCTTATGACTGCTCTAGCTAAAAGCAAACAAGAAATAACCTGAACTGAGAGAACTGGCCACTCCCCTTCCATTGTTAAACTCAACCCTTCTGCACCTCTGCCTTAATTACCTCTCTTCAAAAAACTCCAAGGACAAGATAACCCTTTTAAAGTGACAGCATTGTCACAATTTTATGTAGGGGTATGGGTTTTATGTAGGGGTATGGGTGGTATGTAGGGGTATGGGTGGGTTGCGCTTCGGCGGGTCGGTGTGGACTTGTTGGGCCGAAGGGCCTGTTTCCACACTGTAAGTAATCTAATCTAAATCTAAATTTTTACGTAATTTCAATTCTGAAGGTTCAGCTAAGGGAAATCTCAGACAATTCTCTGAAAGGGTACAATCATTGATTCCCATAGTCTGTAAGAAGATATTGTAATAACAATTCATGTCTCATTTGCGATAGGAAACTTCAAATATTGTGAGGTGGTGTGGAATGTTCTTGATGCAGGAGGCTGAGAATGGGTAGATCCTCCACAAGTAAAAAATAAGTCAAATGTTTGCTTGCACAGGTACGTATTGCTGCTGTAATGTTGCACTGATACTTACTCTCTGTATAGATGTGTATCTGTTTCATCACTGTGGGCTAATGTTCCCAGTGTGGCAAGCTGACAATGGAACAATATCAAGAACATTCTTGGGGGATACTCAAAGGATTCCATTCTCCAAGCCTGAGCAAATAAAGTCATGGAGGTCTACAGTGCAGGAAAAGGCTCTCCAGCCCATTGAGTCCATGTTGGTCATAGACACCCACTGAACTATTCTTGCCCCATTTTCCAGTACTTGCCGTTGTATGCCTTGGCACAATAAAATAACTTATTTTTGAAAAATATCTCAGATATTCGAAGTCACATGAGACCCAAAATGCAAGAGTTATGGAATCCTAGCACAGGAGGAGACTAGAACAGTCCAGTCTCGTTATCCCCATGACCCTGCAAGTTCATTTCTCTCAAGTGTCTATCCATTTTCCTTTTGAAATCATTCATTGTCCCCATTCCCACACTCTTGCAGGAAACCAGTTTGAGGATATTTTCACTTTTTTTTTCTGATTCATTCATCAGATGGGGGCATTGTTCTACAGGCTTAGCATTTATTACCCATGCCTAATTACCCATTGCCACAGACTGGAACCACATGCAGACCAGACTGGGTAAAGACAGTAAATTACCTTCTCTAAAGGAATAGGCTGGGGTTATTTTCCTTGGGGCGTCGGAGGCTGAGGTGTGATCTTATAGAGGTTTATAAAGTCATGAAGGGCATGGATTGGGAAAACAGACAAGGTATTTTTCCTGGGGTGGGGGAATATAAAACTAGAGGGAATAAGTTTAAGGTTTTAGGGGAAAGACTCAGAAAGGATCTAAGGGGCAACATTTTCACACAGAGGATGTTGTGTGTATGGAATGAGCTGCCAGAGGAAGTGGTGGAGCTGGTACATTTAAAAGGCATTTGGATGGGTATATGAATAGGAAGGGTTTAGAGGGATATGGGTCAAATATTGGCAAATTGGACTAGATTAGGTTGGGATATCTGGTCAGCATGGATGAGTTGGACCAAAGGGTCTGTTTCCATGCTGTACACCTCTTTGAGTCTGTAACATCAGTGAACCAGATAGAATTTTACAACAATTGACATTGGTTACAGGGTCACTATTAGATTTTTAATTCCAGAGCATTTTTTTGTATATTGAATTCCAATTTGATGATCTGCCTTGGCAGAATTCACAACCACCTGATGATAGATTTACGCTCGAAAGCTACTGATTCCAAATAAACCTGGTGTTGTGTGATTTTTTTAACTTTGTCCAGTCCAGTCTAACACCGAGACATCCAAATAAAAAAAAATGGGGTCGTGTTGAGATCCAATTCGAATATATCTCCAGGGTGAAGAGAAAAACACTTTCATTCATGTAGCGCCTCTCATAACCATCCAGTGCATCATCCAGCCAATATAGTACTTTCTATGTAGTGCAGTTGCTTTTGTATGGTTGGAAACTCAGCGGCTAATTGTCACAGAATAAACTACTCAAACAACTATGCAATGACGATCAAACAATCTGTTTCTCGTGATGTTGATTGAAGGATAAATTATTGATACCCAAGTTAACTGTACTAATAGTCTTCAGTATACTACTGTGCTAACCTTTCCCTCCATCCAAGCAGGCAAATGGTTTTACACTTCATCTAAAAGACAATGCAGTCCTCTCTCAACACTGCACTGGAGTATTAGTCCTAATGTTAGTGTTTAAATTGAAGGGAGAGTCTGGAACCCAGAGACGTGAGGTTCAATGACCATGCTACCAACTGAACCCCAATAACCAAAATAATGAGAATAATGTTAAGAAAGAAAACATTACACATTAAAGAGAAGCAAATTTCAGAGCTTCAGCACCTATCAGTAATCAGTAGCATCAGTGATTAAATATTACACCAAATGAGGCAGAATATTCCCAGAAACTATTGAGTCCTAGCAAGTTTTGAGAAGATTTGTAACTTAGGTTAAGGTTCTGAAGCTTCATCCGGAGGTTCACTGAAGATGTTATCTAGCATGGTGACAAAATGTCTGAAAATGAACCTTCCAGCTCTGCGAGCAAACTTACATCTATTGAGTCCTTTTGCGTCATATGTTAGATGCTGCGCAGGAATAAGAAACTATCCATCGAGCCTCAGTGTGTCTGTTGTCTCAAAGAGGAGGCACAATGCTGAGGCAGCAAATATCCCACTGTTAAAGCTATAGTGGACTCTTCCCAAGTTTGACTGACAGAACCTGGTCGATGCCCCCTCCAGCAATTTGTGGATAATTTGTGGATTCGGAGTCTACAGCAAAGGCAAAATACTGTGGTTGGTGGAACTCCGAATTCAAGAAACAAAAATTCTGTAAATACCCTGGAGAGATTCCCAATGAAGCTGGTCCGCATTCTTCAAACTGAGCGTGTCTTTCTCTTTCCAAAGATGCTTGCCAAATTGTCTGAGCATTTCTAGAAATTTCTGTTTCAGTTTTGATACTCAATTGTCGTCCATCTTTAACGATATGCAGGAAAAATGGAAGCTGTCAGTCAAGACTGTTGCCTTTGCCATCCATTTAATTACTGAATTGTCAAATTTTATTCCATTCAGTGACTTAAGAACCTGCTCGATTTTAAGCTGATAGTATCGAGAAGGCCAAGACACAATGACAGCTTGTGGGGAGTAAGTGTCAGTCCAGTCCAGTCCAGAGACAGGAGTACAGAGCAAGTGGGATTTTGACAGTGCCCTGGCAAAGATTCACAGGAATATGGCGTATTTTGGGCCTGAACTAAACAAGATTGGAAAAGCCACTAACAACAATACGTTAAAAAGCTGTTGAAGCATCTAATTCTGGCTGGCTATTAGCAGTTGTGGTCAACCATCAATAGCTACAGGAGCCCAAGACATTAATTCCATGTCCACAAAGTTGTCAGTACTACTTCAATCATGGCTCCATTTTAAATAAATGTCCACTTGCTGATCTTGGTAACCTCTTCATTTCTGACTTGCAGATCTGTTTCACATCCATCCGTCAATTTGTGGATTATTTGTGGATTGAGACAATTGTGCAGAGTCTAAAGCAAATTTTTGAACCCACATTAAATATTGGACTTATTTTTTCAGATTTTTTAAAATGAAATTGAACATAAATAATTCAGGCAAGTGCTGACAAAATACGTTGATTTTGGTATATAGGTGAATCTGGAGGGCAAATCAGCCTGAAATTATAGGCCTTCTGTTTTTTTCTAATAGGTTTTTATTGTATCATCTATGATTTTTCATTTCTCAAACTTTTTCTGCTGTGTCATTTACAAATCCAGTGCCACTATCTGACTAAAGTCAATATGTTTTAACTTCAAATTGATAAGTATTAGCTAGTTCCATTTATCACCAAGAAGAATAAGCATTGCATTAAATATCATTAGCAATCTTAAAGGTGCAAATTATTACCATGGTTGGGGGAGAGGTATATAAACATATTAAGAACAAAAGGGTAACTAGGGAGCTAATAGGGCCCCTCAAAGATCAGCAAGGCGATCATTGTGTGGAGCCGCAGTGAATGGGGGAGATATTAAACGAGTATTTTGAATCAGTGTTTACTGTGGAGAAGGACATGAAAGATACAGAATGTGATGAAATAGATGAAGACATCTTGAAAAATGTCCACATTACAGTGGAGGAAGTGCTGGATCTCTTGAAACATATAAAGATGGATAAATCCCCAGGACCTGATCAGGTGTACCCGAGAACTCTGTGGGAAGCTAGAGAAGTGATTGCTGGGTCTTTTGCTGAGATATTTGTATCATCGATAGTCACAGGTGAGGTGCCAGAAGACTGGAGGTTGGCTAACATGGTACCATTATTTAAGAAAGGTGATAAGGACAAGCCAGGGAAAGATAGACCAGTGAGCCTGACATCAGTGGTGGGCAAGTTGTTGGCGGGAATGCTGAGGGACAGGATGTGCATGTATTTGGAAAGACAAGGACTGATTAGGGATAGTCAACATGGCTTTGTGCATGGGAAATCATGACTCACAAATTTGATTGAGTTTTTTGAAAAAGTAACAGAGGATTGATGAGGGCAGAGCAGTGCGCCTGATCTATTTCAGTAAGGCATTTGACAAGGTTCTCCATGGGAAACTGGTGAGCAAAATTAGATCTCATGGAATCCAGAGAGAACTAGCCATTTGGATATAGAACTGGCTCAAAGGTAGAAGACAGAGGGTGGTGGTGGAGGGTTGTTTTTCAGACTAGAGGCCTGTGACCAGTGGATTGGTGCTGGGTTCTCTACTTTTCATCATTTATATAAATGATTTGAATGTGAACATAGGTGGTAGAGTTAATAAGTTTGTGGATGACACCAAAATTGGAAGTGTAGTGGACAGTGAAGAAGGTTACCTCAGAAAACATTGGGATTTTGACCAGATGGGCCATTGGGCTGAGGAATGGCAGATTGGGTTTAATTTAGATAAATGTGGGGTGCTGCATTTTGGGAAAGCAAATTTTAGCAGGACTTATACACCTAATGGTAATGTTCTAGGAAGTGTTGCTGAACAAAGCGACCTTGGAGTGCAGGTTTATAGCTCCTTGAAAGTATTTTGTAAATGATGTTAGTTTTGCTTGTTGTCTGTATAGGGTCAAAATACCTCACAAGAGCTGTAACAAACATTACAATGGACAAACAGGCTGAAAACTAGCCACTAAGATACATGAACGTCAATTAGCCACAAAAAGTCATGACCCAGTCTCGCTCATATCCTTACATACAGATGAGGAAGGACACAACTTCGAATGGGACAAGTCAAAAAGAGGTATGCACAAGAATTCCTAGAAGCATGGCATTTTAACCGGAACCCTATCAACAAACACATTGACTTGGATCCCATTTACCACCCTCTGAGAAAAAGAGCAGGAAATGACATCACCACAGGAAATGACATGATCACCCAAAATGCCAACCCAAGGAAACCTAAACGCAAAAATAGAAAGTGGGCCATGTTAACAGTACTTCATCCAGAGGCTCAATAATGATGTTACCTAGTATGGTGACGAAACATCTGAAAACGAAGCTTCCAGCTCAGCGAGCAAACCTACATCCAGAATTGATAAAAGCTGTCTTGTGGTAAGAGTCCACTTGACATCCACTACACATCCAGAGAAAATGCATTCAAGATACTGATGCTATTGACCCCTATAGAATCATTCATGTTTTCAAGGTTATTAACTCCAGCAATATCAGTTCTTTATTAAAAATCAAGGTTGGAGTGGGGACGATGCAAAAGATATGGTTCTCTGACTGGGCAAGATGGATGGAGGTGAAGCAGGTAAGAGTCCCATGAAAATCAGGAACCAGTGCCCAGGTGACTCCAATTGTGGACAGTCGGTGGTTTGGTGGGATGGGAAAGCAGGCCTAGTCCTAAGAACTCCAAGACTGCTCTCTCACCAGAGAAAGGAAGACGTCTGGTGATGAGTCTGGTGCTGAGGGTCACCACATCTCAGATGAGGGATGAGATTGAGAAAGCAGGACCTTCACCTGACCTCAGCCCATGTCAGAATTGAACCTATGCTCAGGTTCTCATGAAGATCCCCTTGAAATAAAGGCTAGCATTCCATTTACTTCCCTGCTGAACTTGAATGAGGACTTTGTGATTCATGGATGAGCACTCCCAAACCCCTTGATTCGGTAGCTTTCCATTGTCGATTGTCAATAAAGAGTCCACCTGGTTCTTTAATGTCCCACACGGAGGCAAATCTCTGGATCTTATCTGGTCTGGCGGACATATCGACTCCAGACCCACAGCAATGTGAGTGACTCGTAACTGCCCTCTGGGTAATTCGAAATAGACAATAAATGCTGGCCTAGCCAGGGATGCCCATATCTAAAGAATGCATATCAAGTGAAAGGATGCTAATTGAGACTAGGGCCCATCCACTTCCTGTTAATAGCCAGTTCTCCAGGACAGCTGTGATGCTTTGTTCATTTCTATAGCTGTGTTCCAACACACTGAAATGGGGTTCGCTCTCCACACTAGTGGCCCAGCAGCTGAAATGGACTTCTATTAATTTTTTTAAACATTGGAGAGAGTGAGTCTCCACCTTGAGCTGTCCTCCCTCCTTCTCTCTCTGTCTCTCTCTCTTGCCTGTTGCTTCCTAATAAATGCTCCCAGCCTCATTCTTGATGAAAGGCTTTTGACAGAAACCTGCTCCTCAGATGCTGCCTGACCGGCTGTGCTTTTCCAGCACCACACTCTAATCTTGACTCTGATCTCTGCAGGACCCACTTTTGTCTCGTTGCTTCTTAAAAGCTCCTTAAATGCCCCAGAGAGCAGCTCCAGTGGCCTAATGGATAAGGCACTGGCCTCCTAAACCAGGGGTTGTGGGTTCAAGTCCCGTCTGGGGTGTCTGACTCTTCCTTGTGTGTCCTTAATCTGCTTTGCCAACAACCGCTTATCTGCATTCAGTTGATGGGGTGGGGTGTTCCCTCCCGCCTTACGCAGCACTTTATGGGCAGCACGGTGGCACAGTGGTTAGCATTGCTGCCTCACAGCGCCTGAGACCCGGGTTCAATTCCCGACTCAGGCGACTGACTGTGTGGAGTTTGCACGTTCTCCCCGTGTCTGCGTGGGTTTCCTCCGGGTGCTCCGGTTTCCTCCCACAGTCCAAAGATGTGCGGGTCAGGTGAATTGGCCGTGCTAAATTGCCCGTAGTGTTAGGTAAGGGGTAAATGTGGGGGTATGGGTGGGTTTCGCTTCGGCGGGTCGGTGTGGACTTGTTGGGCCGAAGGGCCTGTTTCCACACTGTAAGTCTAAGTCTAAGTCTAAGAGGGCCCTGCCTGGCTACTCACTGCTGTTTACCCCACACAGTGCAAGGCTGATCTTGGCTCAAAAACCTACCCTTTATTTCAGCCAGAAAACTGCAGCAGAGACAGCCAGGCCATTGACCTAGTAAGCCAGATAGCGAGTAATGAAAACAGGGGCGATCTATCCTTTGGTTACGAATGAGGTCTGGCTGGTTTTTATGGGCATGCTGGTATAAAACCAGCAGCATCCAAAGACAGGCACATTGATGGAGGCTAACAAGAAGCACAGAGAGAAACATCGAGAGAAAAACATACTTCTGAGCAAATAAAGGAAAATCTGGCAAGCTGAACATAAACGTTTGGAAATTTGTTGTCCTCTGACAAAATTAATGCACCACCAATCTAATTAAGACATGATATATGGTGACATTGTAATAGAACACTACGCTCTCTCTTTTTATAACTTCAATAATTGATGGTTGATGTGTCAGCCAGCCACTGGTAACTATAACAACATAATCCTATCATTCTGGTAGGACTTGTTACTGTGAATCTTATAGCCCTCTGGAGCTTAAGCTGTTGTAAGAAGCACATGGAACACATACAATCTGCTGGTGTTTGCTTCCTGCATTTGTTGTGGATCTAAGGCACATTATTTGTGTTTGCATCATCCCAAGTGAGGCAGTGACTTCAGTTTCAGGATGGATTCACTGAACTGCACAGAGGCAGGAAGAGGGACAGCTCTATCACTGATGTGATATCAGCCATGATTCAAAATGAGCTACCTCTGATTAGAATCATGGAGCACAAAAATATGCTGGCCGCAATGAATAGTTCGACCACATTCAACAGAGTGAAGCTCCTTCCTGATAGATCAAAGCCCACATCTGAACGCAAGGCAACAGGCGTGTTTTTTCAGGAAACTTCATCAGCTTCCTCTGTTTTTTCCCCAGCGAAGCCTCTTTCAATTCAGTTAAAAATTACACAACACCAGGTTATAGTCCAACAGGTTTGTTTGGACTCACTAGGTGGACACAATCCTGATCCTCCACAACCACCTGGTGAAGGAGAGACACTCCGAAAGCTCATGCTTCCAATAACCCTGTTGGACTATAACCTGGTGTCATGCGATTTTTAACGTTGCACACCCGAGTCCAACACCTGCGTCTCCAAATCATGTCTTTCAACTCATTGAGAGCAGGTTCTGAATGGGTTAAAATCTCAACCCTGTAATGACAATGCCCCCTACGCTACCTCCTCCATCACTGTGGTCCCTGTCAATCAGCCGCAAGCTGGAATCGAGGCTGAGAAACATCTTCAGATCAGGTTACCGTGAAGAATTCTGATTGCTCGCTCCTCACACAGGGTGGTTGGAAGGTTTCAGTGTCCAGGCAAGGGTGTTGACTTACTGCAAAACGTTAGCAGGAGGTAATGGGTTCAGTCCAGATTTAAAATATCAAATTGCATGTTGACGCTGCTCGCATCTAGCAATGTAAATGATTAATCTATTGATATGCCAGCGGTGTTGCTTTCATCACAATAGTCTTACACGGGATTTAAGTAGTAACATTTCAAACAGTACAGTGAGGTTTTGTTTTAAATGGCCTTCATATTGAATGGGGACCTCTGTATTTCTGAATGAATTGCTTCTGTTAAACACCATCTTGCATCCACGCCCATGAATAGATCTTCAGCATCATGGCAGAGCACTCAGCTCATTCAAACATATTCCACTGTTTCTGATACACCATTCACTCATCAAGCAAAGGCAAAATACCATGGATGCTGGAGATCTGAAACAAATGCAGCAAGTGCTAGAGAAACTCAGCGGGTCTGCCAGCATCTGCAGAAAGAAACAGAGCTAATGTCTCAAGCCCAGTATGTGGACTTCTTCAGAGTCCACTGCTCATTATCCATTGTACACCAATCAAGGATTGATTTGCTCAACATCAATATATTCCTGTTCTAGCCATTGTGTGGCCTGGAAGGCTGAGGAATAATTTTCCCAATTTTGCAACTTTGACCCTGAGACGCACTCCTGAACACACCTTGTTGCCAATAGCAGCCACTCTCATCACTGTGACATCACACAGGTCTATCCCTGCTTCAGCTTATTCAGTTCATATCTGTATCAAGGAGAATGTGAGGACTGCAAATGCTAGAGAACAGACTCAAGAGTGTAGAGCTGGAAAAGCACAGCAGGTCAGACAGTATCAACGTTTCGGGCATAATCAATTCCTGATGAAGAGCTTATGCCCAAAACATCAATTCCCCTGCTCCTTGGATGCTGCCTAACCTGCTGTGCTTTTCCAGCACCACACTCATATCTGTATCTTGGCTACCTTTGGTCTTGCCTGTTGTGATGATTTCCCGACTGCACTCCTACCCTCTGGAAACTTGAGACCATAGAAACTTCGTTGCCCACATCCGAAATCGCACCCAATCCCATTCGCCCAATGCTTGCTAGCCTCCTTTGGCTGCCAGCATAGCAAAACCCAAATATTCAATTCCTCATCTTTGTTCAGGAATCCCTTTGTGGTCTAGAACCTTCCCATCTCTGTGACCTCTTCCAGCCCCCAGATCTCTGAGGTTGCTGTGTTCCTCCATTGTTGAGATTTCCATTAGTAGAGTCAAACACCTTTGGCTTTTTCAACTTTAAATTATAATTGTCTCCCTAATTCTATTCTCTCTCTGCAACTTTGGGGACTCCCTAAAATCTAACTTTTTGCCCATGTGTATGCTCACTCTTCCATACCCCTCCTTATGCCACCTGTTGTCATTCCCTGTAGCCTTGAGACATTCTGTTTCATTAGAGGTGCTGCATAAATGCAATATTTGGTTGTACAGACTGGCATTAGCTCACAGCAGGTTTAAATCTTTGAAGATTGGAACAATAAGCACTGGACGATACCTGGGTGTGAATCATTTAATGAGTTTTCCATACCACGCAAAATGAGGGCATCAGTGGCCACATCTTGACATGTGGAGCCCTCTGAGGTACGCCAACCTCTGCACTCCACAGGAAAGGTCAACTCTGTTCTCTACGTCATGTCTCAGATCTATACAAAGATAAGAACATAAGAATTAGGAGGGGGAGTAGGCCATCTAGCCCCTCAAGCCTGCTCTGCCATTCAATAAGATCATGGCTGATCTTTTTGTGGACTCAGCTCCACTCATCCACCTGCTCACCCTAACCCTTAATTCCTTTCCTGTTCAAATACCTGTCAGTCTTTGCCTTAAAAACATTCAGTGAGGTAGCCTCAACTGCCTCCCTGGGCGGGGAATCCCACAGACTCACAGTCCTCTGGGTGAAGAAGTTCCTCCTCAGCTCAATCCCAAATCTGCTCCCCCCCTTAATTTGAGGCTATGCTCCCTCATTCTAGTTTCACCCCACAGTGGAAACAACCTTCCTGCTTCTATCTTATCTATTCCCTTCATAATTTTATTTGTTTCTATAAGATCTCCCCTCATTCTTCAAAATTCCAATGAGTATAATCCCAGTCTACTCAATCTGTTCTCATAGGACAATGCTCTCAACTCTGAAATCAACCTCGTGAACCTCCCCTGCACCCCCTTCAGTGCCAGTGCATCCTTTCTCAAGTAAGGAGACCAAATCTGCACACAGTACTCCAGGTGTGGCCTCACCAGCACCCTTGTATAGCTGCAGTACAACATTCCTGTTATTAAACTATCCCTCTCGCAATGAAGGGCAACATTTCTTTTGTTTTCTTAATTGCCTGCTGCACCTCCAAACTGATGTTTTGTGTTTCATGCGTAAAGATACCCAGGTCCCTCTGCACAGCCGCGTGCTACTGTGCTACCATTGAAATAACAGCCCATTTTGCTGTTATTCTTACCAAAATGGATGACCTCAAATTTACCAATATTGTACTCCCTATGCCAGACCCTTGCCCACTCACTTAACCTTTCCATAACCTTCTGCAAACTTCGCTCTATCACTCATCTTAGAGTCATCTGTGAACTTTGACACACTACACGTGGTCCTCAACTCCAAATTATCAATGCAGATCATAAACAATTTCAGTTTCAATACTGATCCCTAAGGCACACCACTAGCCATTGATCACCAACCAGAAAAATACCCATTTATCATCGCTGTTTGCTTTCTGTAAATTAACCAATCCTCTAGCCATGCTAAAATATTACCCATAATGCCGTGCACCTTTATCTTGTGCAGCAACCTTTTGTGTGGCACCTTGTCAATTGCCTTTTTGGAAACTGACCTAAGTTTCCATGTGCTCAGTTGGTAAGTTATTTACAGTGCTTTAAAATATATGTTCCATACTTCTCTAACTTTTCTCTAATTTTTCTGTAGCTTGGTGTACCTTTCTGAGTCCATGACTAGGAATAGTCAATCAACTACAGTGAGCATCAATAGTAAGCAGACTCACTTAAACAAATACAGGCAACTGAACACAGACTCCTCTTCTCGCTGGTAGGCCAAGGCAGGAAATCCATTATCATGTATCTAGGCATGCTCCAATTACCCACCCAGTGTTGTCGTCATCAGTAGCTGAACTATATTATGCAAAGAAAACCCTCCCTTCAATCTGTCAGAAATTCAAGTTAAAATCAGACTTTCAAAGGGGCGCAATGTGAAACCCTCGCCTGCCCAGATGCTTGGCATCCACAAAATGGACAGATCTCTCCTAGGTGAGGTTATAATCTGTAAAATCTCAATGCAGTTGCTGTGCTAAAATGGCAGATCTCACTCGCCTGATTATCTTAAGTTACAACTTCATTGAATGGTTTAAATGAGCAGGCATGCATAATTTACAGGGCGTAATACCTTGTTTTGCTTTTGAAATATTAATGCATCATTTCTGTTCTCGCAGTCCCAAAACAAAGCTTCAGAACCAGGTGAGTTGTCAGTAATATGATCAATAGAATGTTGGTTGCTAACGTTTTACTAATTTAAAATCAAATATAAAACTTTGAAAACAAATCTGATAACACGGCATTGTGAGCGAAAATGCTATTTGCCAACTGCACACAAAGTGTCCTGTCACCCACGACTGACAGTGTATTGTACACATCCTGATCCGATCTGTTAGTGTGGAACAGATACCAGCAATGTATCCACTTGACTCCAATGAAAATAAACTGTAGAGCTGTCAAACAGGGTGGCGATCACATTGGATGCACAGCACTGAAAGAGGTGATTTGGACCAACCAGTCCATGCCAGTGGCTATACCCCATTCAAGTAAATTTTTCATCTGAATCTTCCATTTTAACTAGTTATTCCCTCATCTCTCATCTGCTTGTTCAGTTTCCACTTCAATGTATCTATAGCACAGAAGCATTAAAAGCAAAGATCTGGAATAGGCAATTTGGCCCTTCAAACCTACTCCACCATTTGGTATGATCATGGCATCAATAGTCAAGATCCTGGAATTCCTTCCCAAATGGAATTGTGGGGCGACCCACAGTAGATGGATGGCAGCAGTTCAAGAGGGCAGTTCATCCCCATCTTCTCAAGGGACAACTAGGGACGAACAATAAATGCTAGGCCCAGCCACTGATGCCCACATCCCACAAATGAATAATAAAACATCCAACTCAGTAGCCTCTTCCCATTTTCTCCCCATATTCTTTCGTCCTTTTATCCCTAAGGATTACATCCAATTCCTCTTGAAAACATTCCACCACTTTCTGTGGTAAAGAATTCCACAGGCTCACCACACTCTGGGTGAAGAAATTTCTCCTCATCTCAATCCTAAATGGTTTACCCCATATCCTCACACTGTGAACACTGCTTCTGGGCTCCCCAGTCACTAGGGATATCCTTGTTGTTGAGGGAATGAACGAGAGAGAGAAAAAAAACACTTGACCTCATCCTTACCAATCTGCCAGCTGCAGGTGCATCTGTCCATGGCAGTATCAGTAAGAATGATCACCGCACTGTCCTTGTGGAGACTAAGTCCTATCTTCACATTGAGAATAACATCCATTGTGTTGTGTGGCACTACCACTTTTCTAAGTGGAACAGATTTAGAACTGATCTAGCAGCTCAAGATTGGGCATCCATGAGGTGCTATAGGCTATTAAAGGCAGCAGAATTGAACTCCAGCACATTCTGCAGCCTCATGGCCTTGCATGTCCCCCACTCAACCATTACCATCAAGGCAGGGGATCAACCCTAGAACAATAGAGAATATAAGAAGGTGTGCCAGGAGCAGCACCAGACATACTTGAAGATGAGGGGTCAATCTGGTGAAGCTACCAACAGGACTATTTGTGTGCCAAACAGCATAATCAGCAAGTGATAGACAGAGCTAAGCGATCCCACAACCAATGGATCAGATCTAGGCTCTGCAGTCCATCCACATCCATTTGTGAATGGTGATGGACAGTTAAACAACTCACTGGAGGAAGAGGATCCACAAATATCCCCATCCTCACTAACGGAAAAGCCAAGCACATCAGTGCAATAGATAAGGTTAAAACATTCGCAGCAATCTTCAGCCAGAAGCGCTGAGTGGATAATCTATCTCGTGTTCCAGTATTACAGATACCAGTCTTCAGCCAATTCCATTCACTCCACGTGATAGCAAGAAAAGGTTAGAGGCACTGAATACTGCAAAGGCTATGGGCGCAGACAACATTCCAGCAATAGTACTGAAAACTTGTGCTCTAGAACTTGCTGTTTCCCAAACCAAGCTCTTTCAGTAAAGTTAGAGCACTGGCATCTAACCCACAATGTGGAAAATTGTCCAGGTATGTCCTGTACATAAAAAGCAGGACAAAACCAACCCAGCCAATTACCACCCAATCAGTCTACTCTCGATCATCAGTGAAGTGATGGAAGGTGTTATCCACAGAGCTATCAAGCAGCACCTGCTCAGCAACAACCTGCTCAGCGACGCCCAGTTTGGGTTCCCCCAGGGCCACTCAGCGCCTGACCTCATTACAGCCTTGGTTCAAACATGGACAAAAGAGCTGAATTCCAGAGGAGAGGTAAGAATAACACCTCTTGACATTAAGGCTGCCTATGACTTAGTGTGGCCTGAAGGAGCCCGAGCAAAACTGGAATCAATGGGTATCAGGTGACAAACTCTCTGCTGGTTGGAATCATACCTGACATATAGGAAGATGGTCGTGTTGTTGGAGGTCAGTCATTTCAGCTCCAGGACATTGCTGCAAGAGTTCCTCAGGGTAGGGTCTGAGGCCCAACCATCTTCAACTGCTTCATCAATGACCTTCCCTCCACCACATGGTCAGACATTGGGATGTTCACTGATGATTGCACAATGTTCAGCAATTCCTCAAATACTGAAGCAGTCCGTGTCCAAATGCAACAAGATCTGGACAATATCCATGTTTGGTCTGACAGTAACAAATGATGTTTGTGCCACACAAATGCCAGGCTATGACCATCTCCTATAAGAAACAATCTAGCCACTGCCATGTGGGTGGCACGGTGGCACAGTGGTTAGCACTGCTGCCTCACAGCGCCAGAGATCTGGGTTCAATTCCTGACTCAGGCGACTGACTGTGTGGAGTTTGCACGTTCTCCCCGTGTCTGCGTGGGTTTCCTCCGGGTACTTCGGTTTCCTCCCACATTCCAAAGATGTGCGGGTCAGGTGAATTAGCCATGCTAAATTGCCAGTAGTGTTAGGTAAGGGGTAAATGTAGGGGTATGGGTGGGTTGTGCTTCGGCGGGTCGGTGTGGACTTGTTGGGCCGAAGGGCCTGTTTCCACACTGTAAGTAATCTAATCTAATCTAATCATTCAATGGTGTTACCATCACTGAACCCCCACTGTCAACATTCTGGAGGGTCACCATTGACCAGATATCCAACTGGACTCACCACATGGACATGGTGGCTACAAGAGCAGGTCAGAGGCTGGGAATACTGCGGCGCATAACTTGCCTGTTGATTCCCCAAAGCCTGTCCACCATCTACATGGCACAGGTCAGGAGTGTGATGGAACATTCTCCTCTTGCCTTGATGGGTACAGTGCTAACAACACTCAAGAAGTTGATAACATTCCATGACAAAGCAATGCACTTGATTGGCATTACATCCACAAACATCCACTCCCTCCACCACCAATGTTCGGTAGCAGCTATCTATAAGATGTATAAATTTACCAAAGATCCTCAGACAGCACTTTCCGAGCACATGACCACTTTCATCCAGCAGGACAAAGGCAGCAGATACCTTCAAGTTCCCCTCGAAGCTACTCACCATCCTAACTCGGAAATAAATCACCATTCCTTCGCTGTCACTGGGTCAAAATCCTGGAGTTTCCTCCCTAATGGTATTGTGGGTTATGTGGACTACAGCTGTTCAAGAAGGTAGCTTATCCCCACCTTCTCAAAGGCAACTAGTGGTGGGTAATAAATGCTGAGCCCACCCAGCGACGCCCGCATTCCACAAATGAATTAAAACTAAATCCTTCCTAACATTTATACTATCTAGTCCTGTTCAATTATCTTTAGGTTTCTACAACATTCCCCCTCATCCTTCTAAATCCAGTTAATATCATCCTAACCAATCCAGTTTCTCTTTATATATTACTCCTGCTGTCCCAAGAATCAGTCTGATAAACTTTCCTTTAATTCTCTCCATAGCCAGAATATCCTTGTTTATGTAAGGAGACCAAAGGTGCACACAGTACTCCAGCTATAGTCTCACCAAGACCCTGCACAACTGCAGCAGGACATCCCTGCTCCAGTAATCAAATTGTCTTGCTTTGAAGGCCAATATACAACTTATCTTCTTCACCATCTGCTTGTTCTACATGCTTACCTTCAACAACTGGTACACAAGGACACACAGGTCTTATTGCACCTCCCTTTCATCAAACTATCACCTTTGAAATAACTCCGCAAAAGCCAATAGCCCAACACCAAGTCACCCCTTATTTACACATGAACAATCCTTGATGTTAGTAATGCCTCGTTCAGAGTCAGCTGCAAGAGATTAGATTAGAAATTTATTCCCTACAGTGTGGAAACAGGCCCTTCAGCCCAACAAGTCCACACCAACCCTCCGAAGTGCAACCCACCCAGCCCCATTCCCCTACATTTACCCCTGACTAATCCACCTAATACTACAGGCAATGTAGCAAGGCCAATTCACCTGACCTGCACATCTTTGGACTGTGGGAGGAAACCGGAGCACCCAGAGGAAACCCACACAGACACAGGGAGAATGTGCAAACTCCACCCAGATTGTTGTCCAAGGCGGGAATTGAACCATGTCCCTGGCGCTGTGAGGCAGTGACAGTACTGAGTGTCAGTATCTTTGACACTCAAGCTTTTTGGGTCAGGGCTCCCTGAATAGGCCAGGTTAACAGCTCCAATCAGAAAACTCATACGCTATGAGATCCACCTTGCTGACCTCGCTAGAGTTACTACAAACCTCAGATTATAATCCACCTTCTTGTTTTTGCGACAAAAGTGGATAACCCCACATTGATCCACACTATACTTTATCTTCCATGCTTTCGCAACCCCCACCCCCACCCCCCCACACACACACACACACACCTTGTTCCACGTGACCAAATCACAGACTAAAGCATCTTGGTATCCTCCTCTCAATTCACCCTGCCACCCAGCTTCGCTTCATGAGCAAACCTGGAGATATCACATTTATTCCTTCACCTTGAATTTGCTTCGACCAATCACTGTGACATTGAGGTGAAGAATCTTAACATTATTTAACTGAAGGTTAATTTGAGTTTATTAATGGATTTCCTGCTGACTGCATAATATAAGCAGCCTTGAGATACGCTCTTTCCACAAAGGAAAATTTCTTTCTCTATCAATTTTACCAAACCTTACATAATGCTAAGAGCTCTATTACGTGGCCCCTCAGCCTTCTGGTTTTGAGATCATTACCATTAGCTTTGCATCCTCTTGCAAACTCAACATTTATCTTTTTTTAAGAATCATCTTCACCCTCTAAGACTGAGATGCTCAGTCATTGAGTATGTTACAGACTGACATTGGGTGAGGTTTTGGATACTAAGGCAGGAGGGGATAGAACTGGAATGTAGCACTTAGGGGAAAACTTAGCTTTTGCTTCATTGGAATGGCAGAACAGACTTGGAGGACCATATGACCTATTCCTCTTATTATTTCATGTGTTTTCACGCAAGGTAATGACCTCTTTGTCACCGAAAGCCTCAGTTCCTCACCTCTGCCTCACTTGCCTTGGAAGGGTTACAACCAAATTGTTGTTTCCTCTACCTCCTGATGCTGCTTGGCTTGCTGTGTTCTTCCAGCCTCCTGCTTGTCTACATCCGAATGGTAAAAGGCAGAAGCTTTTGTTTACACTAATTTGAAGGCACAATCAAAAATGCGAGTGGGGAAATCTCGCCTGCTAAATGGTCTCACAGTGACCTTTTGGTCCATGGCCTGCCTTAGTTTATAATGTCGCTCTGTGCAACTTCGGAGAACAAGACCTTGGGTAGAAACTTACAATGCCCCTCCTTAACAAGGGATAGGGCAAAAGAGGTGAGACCATTGTGTGAGAATTCAGGCAAGGCCTTTCTCAATGTCAGTAGCAACTCTATGCATTTTCAAATAGAGATCTGGGTGTAGGGGCAAGTTGCTCACTGGGGAGTGGTGAGATGGCTATCAATAGGAATTGTCACATGCAATGAAGATGCAGCTGGACTAGTCTCTGTGAAGGACTTTCTGTACAATCTGGACAGAGTGTTCTGCACCATCCTGGTGTGCTGTGTTCTATACAACTGGCACCAGTAATAAGGCAATGTACTGGATGCTGAGGAACTGGGGAAATGGGAGCAGTCTTCTGAAGAGTTACACTGGACTCAAAGTGTTACCTCTGTTTCTCTCCGTTGAGCTTCTCCGGCCCCAGATTTTCTGATGGTTAGTCCAGTTCCATTCATTGACTCTTCCATCCATTGACTCCGTCTATGCTTACTGGTGCCTAAGTAAAACAAGCAACACAATCAAAAACTTGTCCCACCCCAGCTGTACTCTCGTCCACTCTCCTCAGTCAGGCAGAAGATATAAAAGTTTGAATACACATACAAACAGATTCAAGAACAGCTTCTTCCCCACTGTTTTCAGACTTCTGAGTGGAACTCTCAATATTCAAACCTAATGTTGATCTCACTCTCTATGTACCTCCTCTGCAGTCATAACATTGTGGGACCGGCTGCCAGAGGTAGTGGTGGAAGCGAGCACAATTTCATCATTTAAGAAACGTTTAGACAGATACACAAATGGCATGGGTACGGAGAGCTGTAGACCAAGTGCAGGTAAATGGAACTAGTTTAAATTGTGTAAACTGGGCTGGCAGGGTCAAGTTGGGCTGAAGGGCCTGTTTCCACACTGTTGACTTCTATGATTCCTCTATGATGCTATGATGAATCTGTGGAACTAAGTGCCACAGAAGAGTGTGGAAGCCAAGTCATTGGGTGTCTTTAACATAGAGAAAGATAGATTATTCATCAATAAGGGGGTCAAAAGTTGTGGGGAGAAGTCAGAATGGGATTGAGAAACATATCAGCCATGGTTGAATGGCAGAGGGAATTTGATGGGCCATAGAGCCTAACTCTACTCCTATATCTGATGGTCTTCTGGTCTTATTAGATAAATGCCCAAACACTTATGCAAAGATGCAATTTTTAAGAAGTTTCTTAAATGATCAGGGAGCATGGCAGCAAAGGGGGAGGTGATGACCGAGTGACAATATCACTGGCCTCTTAATCCAGAGACCAGCTAATGTTCTGGGGAGCCGGGTTCGAATCCCACCACGGCAGATGGTGGAATTTGAATTAAGAGTCTAACGATGACTATAAATCCATTACCGATTGTTGGGAAAAAACCCATCTGGTTCACTATTGTCCTTCACGGAAGGAAACTGCCAGCCTTACCTGGTCTAGCCTACATGTGACTCCAGAATGTGGTTGACTCTTAACTGCCCTCTGGGTAATTAGGGACGGGCAATAAATGTTGGCCTAACCAACAACACCCTCATCCCATGAATGAAAAAGAAAGTTCATACAAGAGACCAGTTTGTAGTGCTGAAAGTGGTTATAAAGACAGGAATGAATGTGGCTGTCAAGGTATTCAAAGAGAAGGTGAGAATTTCACACCCAAATGAATGACGGAAATATCAAAATCGGCAGCAGCTCCACATGGTTGGTAAATCTTAATTTGGAGAAGTTTTCAACGTAATGCTTTAAATGTGTCCTGTCAATATTGGCTCCATGCATAACTGTGGCTTTCTGGGAATGTGCATTAAAGAAAGCGAATGTACACCAATCAGCAATAAATAGTGAATTAAAAGGCTACAGATGCTGCCTGACCTGCTGAGTGGTCCCAGCATTCTCGTGTGCTTTCTTTTTTGCTTTTACAACCTACTGGTGGCACAGCGAGTATGTTAATAGGAGGCATCTTTTATCAAACCACTGCTATGCATCTCTATAAAAACATTGATCTTGTTGGGAAAAAATGTTTTCTTTAAGTGACCACATGAGGTCAGGTTTACCACTGACTGTTTCAGCCATTAATGTGAATGATTTGAGCTGTTTTTGGCACTCAGCACAGCCCAGGTGGCCATCTGGCCTGATTCACAGACAATTTTGACCGAATTCCTTTGCATCTGGGAGTGGCGACCCTCCTGCATCCAACTAATTGTATTGCATTGTCTCTTTCTTGTAAGCCAGCTTTCCGCTCATCAAAAAGGTTGCAACTATCCCGTGTGCTGCACTCCAGAGTCTCAATTGACCCCCTTAACCCCGATTGGATGCATGTGGTTTGCGTTAGGTCCGACACCCAACTGTGGGCCCATTAGCACATTGTCGTAAAACGAAAACTGTTTTGACGGGCTGTAATTGGTGCTAAGTGATATCGAACAATGGCTCCCTTGTAAGTTGCAAATCCAAGGGCTGCGGCTTAGGGCGAGCAGGGATGAACAATGGAGCTGTTCTCATAGCTCCAATCAGTCAGATTTCACTGGAGATAAATATGAGACCATTACCATCATTCAAGGTATTAGACATGTGGGGTGACATGGGGACAAGCAACTGAACGGCAGCTTGCAAGTGGGAGTCAGGTTCAGTTATTGGAAACATTTATGCAATTAAGGGACTTTGCTACTTCATAAATTTTGTCTGTCTAACTTTTTTTCCGAATGTGACCATCTCTTGTGTTTTTGAACCGGACTGTGAAGGATTCTCTTTCTTAAGGAACCATGCCGAAGTGTTATTCTGTGCTTCCAAATCATTGCTAAACTATAGATGAACAATTAGCAGCGTGCAAAGTCACAAGTGCATTTGCTTGTACTGTAACTTTGGAGTTGACACATGGTGGGTGTAATAACAGTGGAATCTGTTGCTGCAGCCCAGCACATACGTGCAGAGATTTTGGATGATAATCATAAGAAATAATATTCATTTTTTAAAAGAAGTAACATTTTAATAATTCATTTTCTGTTTGGCTAATTAAGCGATGCCTCTGTTCTAAAATTCTCACCCGTGGTTTCTCTCTGTGGCCTCAATACCTTCTTTCATCCTGCATTTCCCCCACGCTTACCCCATCTGTCCAGGCTCACGACGCCCCCGAGACACCGGCATTCCCGATTCCGACCTCTTGTGCACAGGAAATAGGAGCGGCAGTAGGCCATTCAACCCTTCAAGCCTTTTTCTCCATTCGAACAAATCAGCCTGCTTTTCATCGATGGTCATGCTTCAGCGGCTAGATCCCAAGCTCTACTCCCGGCAATACTCTGGTCCCTTAAAGACCTCCTTATAGGAAGGGTATTGTTAAACTGGAGAGGATTCTGAAAAGATTTACCAGAATGTTGCCGGGGATGGGGGTTTGAGACCTAAGGGTAGACTGGAGCATAGGAGGTTGAGGGGCGACCCTGTTGAGGTTTATAAAATCATGAGGGGCATAGACAAAGCAAATGACAAAGGTCCTTTCCCACGGGTAGGGGAGTTAAAAGCTAGGGGACATTTTTAGGTGTGAGGAGAAAGACCTTAAAAGGACATAGGGCAACTTTTTTACACAAACAGTGGTTCATGAGTGGAATGAATTTCCAGAGGAAGTGGTGGATGCAGGGGCTGTTACAATGTTTAAAAGACGTGAACTTGGATACGGTCATGAATAGGAAAGGTTTGGAGGGCTATAGACCAAATGTAGGCAGATGGGACTAGTTTTGACTCAGAACGTGGTCAGCATGAACTGGTTGGACCAAAGTTTCCATGTTGTATGACTTTGCGACTAATTGTAGACAGACAGGAGGCTAGAAGAACACAGCAAGCCAAGCAGCAGCAGGAGGTGCGGAAGTCGACATTTTGGGTGTAACCCTTCTTCAGGACTGGGATGGGTGTAGTGGGTGCTGCGGATAAAGTTGGTGGGGGGGGTAGAGTGATGAAGTGGTGATAGGTGAAGACAGGTAGAGGGTGCGACCTGGTTGGTCTATGGGAGGAATGAATCCGGTTGGTGGCAGGGAAGAGTGGAAGGGATGGGGAGGGGCTAGGAAGGGAGTCGGGGGATGGAGAGGGAGGTTATTTGAAGTCGGTGAACTTAATGTTGAATCCTCCGGGCTGTCGGCTGCCCAGGCGCAAGATGAGGTGTTGTTCTTCCAATGGGCGCTGCGGTTTGTTTTGGCAATAGAAGAGGCCAAGGTTGGTCATGTCAGAAAGGGAGTGGTTGGGTCAATTGAAATGGGTGGCGACTGGGACATCTGGTTGGCCCCCTGTGGACCCAGCTGCAATGCTCACAGAACCGTTCCCTAAGCTTACGTTCAGTCTCCCCGATGTAGAGAAGACCACATCGGGAGCACTTGATGCAGTAAACTAGGTTGGAGGAGGGGCAGGTGAACTTCTGTCTCAGCTGGAAGGACTGTTGGGGCCCTGGATGGAGGTGAGGGGAGTGGTATACGCAGCAGATTTTGCATCTCTTCTGGTTGCAGGGAGGTACCTGACGGTTTGCTGGGGGGGGCGGTGGCATGAACCAATGATTGTTGGAGGGAGCGGTCTAGGTCTAATTGGCCACTTTTTTAGTCACTTGAATAAATAATTGCTGTTGAGGCCATATCTGGAGTACTGTGAACAGTTTTGGTCTTATTTCAGAAAGGACATCATTTCTTTGGAGGCAGTTCACAGAACATCCACTCGGATGATCCCCAGTATTGAGGGATTGTCTTACCAGTAAAGGTGAAACAAGGTGGGACTCTGCTCACTGGAGTAGTGAAGGATGGGCGGTGATCTAATTGAAGCATATCAGATCCTTACGGGGCTTGACAGGGTCAATACTGAGAGGATATTTCCCCTCATGGGAGAGTCTGGGTTCAGAGGTCATAGTCTCAGAATAAAAGGATGCCAATTCAAGACTGAAATGGGGAGGAATTTCTTCACTTGGAGTCTTTGAAACTCTTTGCCATTGAGGTTTGTGGGGACAGAGATATAGACAGTATATTTGAGGTCGAATGAGCTGTGATCCTAGTGAGTAGTGGAGTGGTTTCGAGGGACTGAATGGCTTACTCCAGTTCTATTTCTCATGATGTGGAGCTGCTGGTGTTGGACTAGCTTGGACCAGGTCAAAAATCATACAAAAACAGGTGCTAAGAAGGAGTGAGGTTCTGAAAGGTTGTGATTTCAAATAAACCTGTGGGATTATAACCCGATGCCATTTGATTTTTGACCTTGTCTATTTCTTTTGGTGTTATATAATGCAGTATCTAACTTTACTTCCTTTCTTTAATACTTTCAAAATTGCAGAAGAGACTAGAAAGTCCAACATTTCTTGCACATTCCTAATTGTCCTTAAACAGAATGACTTTTAAAACATAGGCCATTTCTGTGGGCAGTTCCATGCCAACTTTAGAATTATAGAATTCTTACAATGTGGAAAAAGGCCAGAGAAACAGAGATACAGCACGGAAACAGACCCTTTGGTCCAACAGTCCATGGCGACGATAATCCTAGACTAAACTAGTCCCACCAACTGTCCGTGCTTGTCCCATCAACTCGGGGCAAATGTAGCATTCTGAGCAACTGAGCAAATTCTTTATCACCTGACTATGTTCCCCAAATATGTTTGGAGCTGGAACCCATCTTAAAGGCTGGTGACTGGGTGGGAAAATTCCCTCTGGACCTGATGATGACATCGTAAGGGAAGCAGAGGTGTTGCAACGAGAACCAGAGGGCGAACTGAGCATGCCATCATCATATTCAAGGGTCAGCGAGAAGTGAAGGTCCTGACGGATTAAGCCGCCCATGGTTTCTCATCTTATGAGAAGGGACAATGGGAGATACCAACCATTTCTTCACATTGATTGTTCAAAGATTCACTTGGCCACTTACAATGGACCAAAGACCACTCATAACATCACTCACAAAGATATTTATCTTGTGAACATTCGATGAGTTGTTTCGACACCTTGACATCCTTCCCTAAAAAAAAGGAGACCAGACTGTGTCTCTCATGGATTGAAATATAACCTCCCTGCTTTGGGATTCAATTACCCTCAAATGGATCAAATTATAAAGCCCAATCTTAATAAGATCAATCCTACACTCTTGTGAGTGAGTGGCAACAGACTTTATTGAAAATAATTATGTTCAGAGGATGTAAGACTGGACATCTTTAGAAATCTTACACACCTACGCTCCACCTCCACCCAAACTGACACCATTATGGTGAAAATCCTTTAGCACAAGCTCAGTAACAATACTTAAAAATATAGTCCACACTAATGCCATAGGTGGCAGAAGCGATGGGAAACCTATTTTCTTTAAACTGCACGGATTTCTAACTTGCATTGGAAAATCATCACTTGAACCATGTTAGACAGTTTCTATGACAAGGTAAAGGTTCTACGAGCCCTTCTATAACAATGGTGAACCAGTGTAGGCTGGTTCCATGGGCTGCTGATAAAAGAAATATCCGTGTCAGGAGGGAGATCCCAAATGTACTATTGCCTGGAGGCATGTGAGCAACTCTAGTAGTCATCTCACATCATTTGAACAGTCTAATTTCAAGCCACATTTTAGGTTGCTTCTCGAGATAGCACACAACCTTTTCAGCTGTTATAACGCACGAGCAAGTCAAGTGCACAGTCTCCCAATGTTATCAATGAATTGCAGAGGGGAACAAGTGCATGTGCAGCAGATTCCCTTTGTTAACCTCTTGAGAGCTGCAATGACGCACAGCAAATGGTATAACTTAGGTCCACCCGACAGTGCATTATGCGAGTAACTATGACCAGCAACATGAATGGCAACTGAAGAAGACGTTACATTGACTACTTGAGCTTACAGATTTGAAAGAACTTGACGTGTTGAGGTGATTTTCCAGGGGAACTGACTGAGCCAGTGAGTTAGTACCAGCGAATAGCATGCTGGCTGCATAAAATATTACCATCTTCTCATGATTTTTTTCACAGGTTTCCCAGCAGTCTGGTGCAATCAATCCTATTAGGAGTTTCCTTTCAGCGTCAATTGAATAAACACATCAATTTAATTGGCATTATTCACTCCCATTTTCCAGCGATTAAAAGAAGATGGCAGGAGGTTATGTTTCAATCCATGAGAGACAATGTCTGGTCTCCTTGTTTTTAGGGAAGAATGTAGGATATTTATATGATGCCACAGAAAGTAAAAGGTCAGGCTGCTCTCTGCTCATCTCATTGTCTTGCCATTGGAATTCCCAGAGGAGCATGGTTTTGATTGTCGTGAGCTTGTAGTTTGCTTGTAGTATAGTCTAGCACTCTGGAGCGTAGATGAATGAGGGGAGATCTAACTGATGTCTATAAGCTGCTGAAGGGGATTGACAAAGTAGATTGTTTCCTCATGTTGGACAATATAGAATGAGAGGGCCTAGTTTTAGACTAAAGGGGTAGCAGACTTAAAACAGAGATATGGGGAAATTATTTCTCTCGAAGGGTTTTGCATCTGTGGGATTCGCTACCACAGAGTGCAGTGGATGCTGGGACATTGAGTAAATTGAAGGAGGAAATAGATTTTTAATGAGTAATGGGTTGAAGGTTTGCGTGGAGCAGGCAGGAAAGTGGAATTGAGGCCGAGATGAGATTAGAGCTGAAAATGTGTTGCTGGTTAAAGCACAGCAGGTCAGGCAGCATCCAAGGAACAGGAAATTCGACGTTTCGGGCCAGAGCCCTTCATCAGGAATGAGGAGAGGGTGCCAGGCAGGCTCAGATAAAAGGTAGGGGGGAGGGACTTGGGGGAGGGGCGATGGAGATGTAATAGGTGGAAGGAGGTCAAGGTGAGGGTGATAGGCTGGAGTGGGGGTGGGGGCGGAGAGGTCAGGAAGAGGATTGCAGGATTGCACTGAAGGATTCAACAGGTTCAAGGGACTGAATGGCCTATTCCTGCTCCTGGCTCTTATCTTCTTTTGTTGTAATATTCAATTGTTTTGCATCTGATTATGTGATTTATCTGACTGATCTGCACTCACTGTGCTTGTTGCTTAATCCTGGGGGTGATCTCAGAGTAAAGTGAACAGACAGTTTGGACCTTGGTCCAAGGTCAAACCTACATCTAGAACCTCAACCTGAGCTGTAAGTACATAACAACACGACGATTGGAGGAAGAGCGCCTCATCTTCCGCCTGGGAACCCTCCAACCACAAGGGATGAACTCAGATTTCTCCAGTTTCCTCATTTCCCCTCCCCCCACCTTATCTCAGTCGGTTCCCTCAACTCAGCACCGCCCTCCTAACCTGCAATCTTCTTCCTGACCTCTCCGCCCCCACCCCACTCCGGCCTATCACCCTCACCTTGACCTCCTTACACCTATCACATCTCCATCGCCCCTCCCCTAAGTCCCTCCTCCCTACCTTTTATCTTAGCCTGCTTGGCACACTCTCTCTCATTCCTGATGAAGGACTTATGCCCAAAACGTCGAATTTCCTATTCCTTGGATGCTGCCTAACCTGCTGTGCTTTAACCAGCAACACATTTTCAGCCTCAACCTGAGCTATAAATCTTCTCAAAACTCACTAGTTTAGACCTTACTAGAAGCCACCGTATAGAGATCAGTGAAATACTTTGTGATTGTAAAGATAGTTCAAAGTTCTTTTAATTGAAATCTTGCACACTTAGAAACTAATGTCACCATTACATTGTACTAAAATGTGTAAAATGTACAAGTTGTGGCCACTCCTCTGATGCTGAACCTAGCTCGACGGTTCCCTGCCAGTTCTGCCACTACAGTGAGGACTTCAGACCCTCCTTAGAGTGGAATCCTCCAACAGAGTTTAGCCCCACATTAAACACCATCATCAGTCCATGGCACTGGACAAACAAGCCTCAATTGTGTCCATCATCAACTAGAACAATATCACCAGCCAATTTCTGATATCCACCAGGCATAAATATTACAAACCTTATGTCATGAGTTTTCAAGACTGCTATCTCATCGGGATAATCACACAGCAATTAGAAACTGCTCACACCTCGCAGTTTATGCCACTTTGTGAATCCCTCAGTTACTGCTCCTTTGTTGAGATCTGTGTCACCTTTGTTGAGATCTGTGAACTATTTCTATCTCATCTGTTCCACCTTTCTCCCAACTCACTCCCCGCCCCCACAAAAAAGTACAGCGATGATTTAACAAGCAGAACTCCTGAATCTCTTTGTGGTAAACGCAGCCCTCCAGTGCTGTTTGATTTGATGCCATTCATTTATGCCTCAATAATTGTGAGTTAGTTTAATGTGAAAGGAGATCAAAGCTTATCCATTGCAAAAACAAATCATTGAATTTCCTGTAACTTTTAAGGATCTTGAAACCATTTATCAGATCGTGAGGCAAATTAGATTTTTACTGGGAAGCAGAAAAGGAACAAAAAATAGCTTAACCTTTGAAATATGGTACCATTTTAACACTGCACCATAATAGATCAGGTTACTGCCTCACAGCATATTCAGAGAATGTTATCAATGAAGAAATATACTTTGTGCTTTGTTCTTTATCTCAATGCTTGATGAAATGTTCAACACTAACATATTGTGAGGATCGCCTTGTGGATATCGTCATGTGGATCAAAGGATAGCTGGTATACTACCTGTTAACCTGTTAAGAACTGGCAACTACTTTGAGCTCTGAAAGTATGCATCTATTCTCTTGTTCTGGAAATATCTATAAATGTGATTCTCTATATCACAGTAAGACTGACTGGCACCATGCAGATCTGGTGAAATCAACTGAATCTGAATGTTTTCAGCCATTCTCAAATCCAGGTCGCTACATTTGGTCAAATCGCAACAGAGGGAGAGGGGTGGCACCGTGGCAGAGTGGCAAGCATTGCTGACTCATAGCGCCCGAGTCCTGGGTTTGATTCCAATCTCAGGTGAATGTCTGTGTGGACTTTGAATGTTCTTCCCTTGCCTAGGTGGGCTTTCTCCAGGTGCTCCAGTTTCCTCCCACAGTCCAAAGATGTATGCTATACTGACAGGGTTGAGAACTTAGGTTACTTTCTCTGGAGTGGCTGAGGGAGACTTGATCGAAGTCTATAAAATTATCAGATGCATAGATAGGGTTGACTGTCATAACCTTTTCTCCCAGAGTAAAAATGTCTAATACTAAGGGGCATGCACTTAAGGTGAGAGGGGGGAAGCTCAAAGGAGATGTGAGGGGTGAGTTGTTTTTTACACAGAGAGTTAAATGTGTCTATAATGTGCTGCCAGGGGTGGTGGAGGCAGACACAATAGGGGTTTTTAATAGGGTTTTTAGATAAGCACATGAATATGTAAGGAATGGAGGGATATGGACCAAGGGCAGGCAGAAGGGATTAGTTCAATTTGACGTCATGCTTGGAACAACATTGTGAGCCGAAGGGCTTGTTCCAGTGCTGTACGGTTCTATGTTCTATGTGCAGGTAGGGTGGATTGCCTATGTTACATTGTCCTGTCACTTCCAGGGATGTGCAGGCTGGATGGATTAGCCATGGGAAATGTAGGGTTACAGGAGATAGGGTCAGGGAGGTGGGAATTGATGGGATGCTTTTCAGAGGGTCGGTGTGGACTTATTGGGCCGAATGGCCTGCTTCCACACTGTAATGATTTTATGATGCTATGAGAGGGAGACACAGAGCCAAAAGGTGCAAAAGGCCAATGTTCCGAAAGGTAACATACGCCCAACATCAGTCTGGCCTCTCCAACATAAAGAGTGGGAATGGGCTAATGGGTTTTTGGTCTGTAGAAACAAAATCTAGAATATTCTAAAGAGCAATTCGGTGCTGTGATAGGGTAACTGGAGAATTTTTGTTTTGAATGGACAGCCACAGTTTTAAGATGGTGACTAATAAAAGCATGAGAGAATATGCATCGCCCAAGAGTTGTGGGATGTGCTCAATTGGATAAATTGGCGCAAATATCATGGGTGCTTAAACGGGTAAGTTAGGTACTGCACAAGGTATATGCAGACAGAGAGGTAGGAGAAGGCCTTTGTGGACTATAAATACTAGCATTGAATTGTTGGGCCAAGAGGTCTATTTCTACGCTGTGTGTTTAATGTAATTCATTCAATTCTAAAATACTATCACACGAGTGTTATAATGTAAAATGGAAAACACAATTTATGTTACCAATAAAACTTTTAAGCTGAGGTTTAATATCTTTGGCACTGATGCTAATTGAAGTATAGCTTTGAGATGTTGTAGTTTGACTGTTAGTACCAGTAAATAGTGTTAAACTGGTAAATGAAAGACCATTCCAAATCTTAGCAGATTGCTCTATTGGTGTACATCTCTATGACTCTATGACTAGGGCTGACTTTACCAAAGAAAATACCTCCCATTATTTAACTTGATTGCATCTTAGTGTTCTTTACATGCGCTGTCTTTTACTTATGGTCAGTTATGGAGCTATCCCAACCTCTTCACCTTTATCCATCCTTCAAAAGATGCCAGCAAAATTTTTTGCTGGGTTCCTGAAGTCTCTCTAGCCTCTTTGAATTGAAATGTTACTCTTAATTGGGCAGAGCAGTGAACGGCCCCTTAACAGTTACTGACCTACTTATGAGGGAAAAATAAATAGGTTTTAGGACTGAGGTACTTGTACCTGAGATGACACCGTGTGAGACAACATTAAAAACTTTTCACTGTACTCCAGTGCTTTTGTACTTGAGGACACATGACAACGATGTCTAAGTTTAAATCTAAAATCTAAAGGCAGCACAGTCTTAATCTGAAAGTTAACTTTGGGAGACATTTACCTGAAGTAAGGTGATAAAGAAGAACAGGTGTGATTTTATTTGCATCGAAGTGCCAAAGGAAGCTACTTGTGTTATTGTCGTTAGCCATGGTTCAGTGGTAATACAGTTGCCTCAGTGTCAAAAGTTCAATCCCATCGTGACGACATTCATTCCTCGCTGGTCACCATAGCCTTAATAAGACCGTTGGCATTCTTCTCTGGTTTTCTTCAAACCTCTCTCAGACAATGCCTCAATGTTATCCACTCACCCCATTCTTCTTCCTCTTCTGTATTTATCATCAATCCTCCTTCAATTGTTGCCAGGACAAGACTATCAAGTCTTCAGTTCCAACATCTTCAGTTCTCTCTCCAGTGCATTTGGCAATACCGAACATCTGCTTTTCGACACTCATTTGTCTTTCTGAGTGTCCAGCTGAGTTGGAGCATCCTCCACCCAGATTTCAAAAGCTATTGCCATCCTTATGTTCTCTTTCATCAGAGTCCAACTCTAGAGAGTGCAACACTTTATATTAGTGACTGCACTCTATGGGATTTCAGCTGCAGAATTTCTACAAGGGTTCTCCCCTTCCGTCATTGTATGTCGGAATGTCAGTAAGAGACAGATGGAAATCCTGGTGAGTTGGAAGGAATTTATTCCATGCATCTGAAGCCAAAATTAAACTGGAGAATCCCAGTGAATATTCTGCTCCCTGATGTGGGCTGACACTTCAATACTGCATGGGGAAAGGGTAAGGATTATAATCAGAAGCACCATGTTCCAAATAAGCCATTAAACTGAGATCTAGTCAGCTGGGTTTATAAGATCCCACAACCCAATTTGGAAAAGATCAGTTGCCTTGGCCGCGATTGCTCCTTGAACCAACATTTTAACTTAATAAAGTGCTTCCTGATCTGTTCTGTAACATTTCAATGAGACACACAATTCCATGGCACACCCATATTTCCAGCAGAATTATAGAGTCATAGAGATGTACAGCATAGAAACAGACCCTATGATCCAATTCATCCATGCTGACCAGATATCCGAAATTAATCTAGTCCCATTTGCCAGCATGTGGCTCATATCTTTCCAAACCCTTCCTATTCATATACCCATCCAGATGCCTCTTAAATATTGCAATTGTACCAGCCTCCACCACTTCCGCTAGAAGCTCATTCCATACATGCACCACCCTCTGCGTGAAAAATTTGCCCCTTAGGTCCCTTTTAAATCTTTCCCCTCTCACCGTAAACCTATGCCCTCTAGTCCTAGACTCAGGAATGAAGAGCGTTTGCCTGAAACGTCAACTTTCCTGCTCCACAGATGCTGCCTGACTTGCTGTGCTTTTCCAGCAACACACTCTCGACACCAATTAACCTGACAGCCAAGAGTGCAGGAGTGGTTTGCAAGAATGGTTCCAAAGATGAGGAGCTTCATTTACGAGGATAGATTGAAGAATTGGGGACTGTTCTCCTTGGAAACAAGGATGTCAAGAGGAGGTCAGATAGAGGTTTTCAAAATTGCAAGCCAGCTGGACACAGTAGATTGGGAGTAACTATTCCCCCTCATAAAAGTAACAGGAACAAGAGGGCGCAGATTTAAAGTCACCTGCAAGAGAAGCAAAAGTGATGTGAGGAGAGAGCTTTCTCGCTCTGCGAGGAGCCGGATGTTGAATGTACTGCCTGGAAATGTGGGGGAGGCAGGTTCCACTGAGATGTTCAAGATGAGCAGTGGCTGGTTATTTGGATTGCAATAGTGTGCCAGGACATGGGAAAACAAGGAGGTTGGAACGAGGGAATGATACTCATTTGAAGAGCTAGTGTAATCGCAATGGATGGAATGGCCTCCTTCTGGGCTCTAACAATTCTACAATTGTGTGACTTGTTTATCTCATTCCTGTTGGTTGGAGCTCAGTATGCACAAATTGATGACTTTGGGTATGCTGCAACCAAAATTTTACATTGAATAATTCTTTATTGAGCACAGGGGTGTTTTTAAACTATAAAAAGTGCTTGCAACTTCACATCTTTAGTCTTTGAACACACCGGATCTTTAAAAAGCATAAATCTACCAGAAATGAATACTCTCTGCTTACAGTTTGTAAAGGCCATTCTGTTTAAAACATACAACAATGCCAAAGCCAAAACTCACGGTGAGCCAGCTAAGCAGACTAAATGCAGAAACATGGAAGTGTAGAAACTAGCAGCAGGAATGGGCCATTCAGCCCTTCAAGTCTGATCCACGGTTCACAAGGATGTTTCACAGTATGATCAAAGAACAAAGAACAATACAGCACAGGAACAGGCCCTTTGGCCCTCCACTTTGTCCTTCTATACTAAAACTTTCTTCACTTACCGGATCTGTATCCCTCTATTCTTTTCCTGTCTATGTATTCATCCAGGTGCTACATGAATGCTGCTGTTGTGTCTACTTCCACCTCTGGCAGCGTGTTCCATGCCCTCACCACCCTTTGTGTGAAAAACCTTGCCTCACACACCTCTCTTAAACATTCCCCTCTTATGCACTTTGATCCTGTGTTCCCTAGCAATTGACCCCGCCATCCCGGGAAAAAGCCTCATACTTTCCACTCTATCAACTCCATTCACAATCTTGTCGACCTCCATCAGGTTGTCCCTCAACCTCCTGTGTTCCAGTGAAAACAAGCCCTGTCTATCCAACCTTTCTTCATAGCTAAAATTCCCCCATACCAGGCAACATCCTGGTAAACCTTTTCTGTACCCTCTTCAAAGCATCCACAACCTTCTGGTAGTCCTGTTAGAATTTTATAGGTTTCAATGTAACCTGGAGCCCCATTCTTATAAACTGCAGTGAATATAGTCCCCATCTGAGGAAAAAGCAGCCCTGAGACTGTAAGCAATGACTCCCCAGGCGAATTGCAAATGCTGACATTATTAAGTTGATGTCCAGTCAACAATTACTCGTTATTCTGAAAACAAGATACAATGAACATGTCAGGAATGGTTTGGAGCAGGGCATGGTGATGCCCCATGGTCTTCAAACACGGCGATGTCAGGTTTAGCAGGCTAAAGGTCTCATTTGTACATAATCTTTCACTTAAATAACAGATTGTATCGCTAATAAGTTTAATAGACCGTGCCTGCTTTTGAAGAGCGCACTGAGAGTTTTATTGATTTGTCAAAGAGCTACAAATGTCAACTCTGTCACACCGCATTCACAAATTATGACACACTGGGTCAAAACAGCAATTAATTACGGAGCACTGGTCAATTTCATGTTGTTTCCTGGCGCTATTGGCAGCCTTTCAATGAGACACCTTTCAAGGCTGGGCCGTTCAGATGTAGCTAATTGCTGAGAGTTAAGGCTGCAGTGATTCATCGTCTTGCGAATGCCACTAATACAGCGTCCCTGGGAGACCAGGGGAGTCTCCTCAACTCGCCTCCCCATTCACATGATACACTGGAAACAACAACAAGGGGGTCAGGGGTTGTGGGGGGGAGGAGGGGAGACATTTGATGAATGGGGGTCTTGACACGGCAGACCCTGCACGTTATCAGTATTCCCACACACATGGGGAAACAGGCATGAATACAGCCTTGTCCGCCTACCCGCTCCAGGTGCGCCGTCATTCACACTTGAACTTGACAGCGCCGACCTGGCAGCTCTCATCCCCACATTCACTCGATCTCCTCTGCGAATATCTCTTTTCTTTCGCCAAGCTTCTCATTTGCTCGTCTATCTGTGCCTGCCGAGTCGAATTGAAAATGAATGAGGTGCAAAGAAAAGGCTCAGAAAGTGTGATTGAGGTTACCATAATGGCAGTCTCTGGGGAAATACCGAGCTTGTCTGATAACTTCATCTCTCTCAAAAGGTCAACGTTAATAGTTGCAGCCACTTTGGAACTTAATTTGTCCCAATAACGACATTCCCCACCATT